>NW_027107431.1:611424-621438 GCF_000696795.3 Halyomorpha halys | reverse complement strand
AGGGAAATTAGTCAATACTTGAAGAGCTGTATCTTAAAAAGTGATGGTCATTCAGTGATAATTTCGGTTTTAAATTACAGCAAATCTGATCAAATTTTTATTTATTGAATTTAAAAACAATAAAAGCACTTCTGTCAGATACAGAGCTTAGAAGTTATTTCGTAATAATTGAAAAAAATTTCATTTTAAATCCTTCTAGTATACAAAAGATAGATACCAGATAATTATCTGGTAAAAACATCTTTTATTAGTTACACAGAAGATATAAAAAATTGACATTTAGAACCCAAATACATAATTTATGTTAACTGGTGCAATTGATACAGACCAAGTTTTAAAAATTCTATTGATACCCTTCATATTTGGTTCATTGGAGGCTTCCCTTAGATATTAATTCCTATATTCAGTAGTAATAGTAGAATGTTAAATTTTGATTGTATTTAAACATTGTTAACTTTTAAGCTTTAATCCTTATTATATTACTTTCCTCTAAGCTAATATTTTTCTTTTGAAATTTAATTTGAATAATCTTCTTCAAAATTGTAGTTTTTATTAATTGTTGAAAATGTATGATTTTCTCTTAAACTTTGGTGTTAATTAATATGTTTTATTATTTAAATAACTGTCTAAATATATATTTTTTCTATTTACCTTCAAACTCTATATTTGTGGAACAACTTAAAAAAAAAAAAAAAAAGAGGTATTTTATCTTAAGGCTGTTTAGTACTGGTACCTTTATCCTAATTTATTTATTATTACAAAAATTGACATAAATCTAAAATGTATTCACTTATTTTTATAAATAAAATGCATGACAGCAAATTGTCCTTCATTGACTGCCTACTATCACTTAAAAATTAATCTTGGTCCAGAAAATAAACCGTCAATACTAGCTTGAGAAGTGAGAATTGCTTCATACTTAATATGTTTGTCTATTTCGTTGTTATCTTTATGTTGTATAATGGAGGTTCGTCAACTTTTTTCTCTTCTGATCAAATCTTGGGGAATTATTTTCAACATGGACATAACTCAATTTTTAAACCTGTTTATCCTTCAATATTCTTCTATATCCAAGGCTTGTTCTTCCCTTGTGCCTTGTCCTACGGGTATTTCTTTTACCTTTTCTTTCCACCCTAATTTCAGTCTTCCTTCGTTCCTTCATGTTAATGTGTTTTTTGAAAATGATTTTGGGAACTATTATTTATAGAGCGTAGATGAGGGGAAAAATTGATATGGTCTGAGGTGTTCCTTTTGAAAATAGTTGGTTGGAAAGATAATTTTTTTTCCATGATCTTGGATATATAATGGTTTATTAGGTAGGTAATGAGTTTTATCAAATAGGTAATTTAAGTTAAATGTTTTCCATTAGTTTCTTTACATTTATTATGTTATGTTGCTATTTTTTTCAACATGTTGAAGAATGAAGAATTTCCTGAATAACTTCATAATAGGCTTTATATATTGTTCTCCAGAGTTCTTTGATATCTTCATCCCCTATCTTGTTTGAGTTATCATAACAATTCTTCAATTCCAATTTTAGTGAATGTCTAAATAATGTTTCTTCAAATTACTTATATTAAAATGATTTTGACTCAATCTGAACAAAGTTTTCATAGTCATAATTTTTATCCTTTCCTATGTGACAACCTATTTGTAGTCACGTATAACTCCTTTCATATTTAGAAAAGATCTTCATTAGTTTTGTCTGTTTCCTATATGGTCGATATGCTTCTCAATTTCGCCATCTGGTGATACCTCTGTTGGAGCACAAAGTTTTATGAGTATGTTTCCATTTTTATTCCTCTTTCCTACACATCATTTGTCGTAACATATAAGAACATCATTGCCACTGCCCACTTTGGTATTTAAACTGCACCTTTTAAGAAAGCTCTAATGTGTTTTTTTAGCATTGTATGAATTTTGACAATTCTTCTAGAGGCTTATATGTTACTTCTGTTATATCTTGGGACATGGCATTATATTATTATTGTGTATTTTACTTGATAAATAGATTAAGGTACTAGACATCTGCCTAAAATAAAATTCTATTCTACTAGCCTTTTATTTTTACTGACATGAAGAGTAATCTAACTCCTTTACTCCTCATCCTCCATTGTATTTCTGATCTACCCTGCACATATTAGCATGTTTCTTGTTTGGGTAATTAATTCTCCTTAGCCTGTCCTACTTTCATTTAATCCAAGGTACTACTTTGTCGCTCTCTAACGTTTATTCTGCCTGTCTAAGTTTACCGGCAATATCCTCATGTTTAAAAATCTAATACACGTTTTCCTCTTCATACAAAAATCAGATTCATAGAATTTCCTCGCTAAATTATTCTGTATGTTTCTCTAATATGTTGTTTTTAGCTGTTGCAGGTTAATAGCTCTTATTGGTCAAATTGGGTTTAGAGATTATCTCCTCAGTGTATCCCAACATGCTTTCCCTATTCGGGTGGCTACCTAGGGAAGATGACCCTAGGGTATGTATTGTATGGGAGTTTTTTTGTTTTGTTTTTTCAGTATAGGGGATTTTTAGTATGTACTGTGTGTATTGGAGTGTTCCCCTGCTTAAAGGACCATAGTTCAGTGATAAATTAATCGCAACTAAACCCCATTGTTCTTTTCTCTCCTCATTTTAATAATTGATAAATTATTATTGTACCCCCACTTTATTAACTGCCATGTGATACACCAAAAACAGTTTATAAAATTCTTGCCTTGAAATTAAAGAATATTCTTGACCATGAAAATTTTAATCATATACTGTGAAAATTTTATGAAAAATAAATACATTTTAAATAAAAAACAAAGTTCTCACTTAATTTTTTGAGTGTTATTAAGCCTTTGGTCAGATACTCATCAATAAAGACATGGATTATATAAAATTAAAAAAGTCCAAAATATGCATTATAATAGGTGTATAATCACAATAAATTTGCAGCATAAGATTGTTAGAATTATAAAAAAAATAAATAAAATTGTAGATTAATTTTACATTAAATATAAAGTTTTCTGAATAAAGTAACATAGGTAAGTTCAGTTCAAAATTTGACTTCAGTAGGTTGTTGATAATTTAATTTTTAAGATGGAACTTTGACTCTTTGTCAATAATTATTCCATGGTATTCTTCTTTACATAAAAACCTTGGAAATAATTAGTTGGTCCATTTTATAATAAAAAAGATTGAAAGCCCCAATGTAGATACAAGTGCACAAAGAAATGTGGTAAGAGTGTGATCTGTTCTCCCCAAATTTCAGACCACCGATAATATTTTAAATTGGTCAAAATTTTACTGAATTGAGCAATTTTATGATAACTTAAGGAAGATATAATTTTATGAGAGTTAAATTAATAATAAAACTGAATTTTTTATCAGGAGCTTTAAAAAACTGGAGGGAAGTCTTTTCTATTATTTTAGACAAATTATACTCAAATACATTGGGATAAACATTACATTAAGACTATAAAATAGAATGTAATATGGTCCATACTTAGATTAGAAATTATTAATAATAATAAAATATTATTAGTATTAGAAATTTCATATTATGAGTATTCACATTTAATCCATATATAGCATCAACTTATCATTAAAAAAATAATTGAAAAATGGCTACAACTTTGTTGATTTATACTTAATTGCTTTAATAACATCCAACTGTGCATGATATCAAAATCATGAGAGAAAATGACATTCTTTATGTACAAAGATCAGCTTGTGTCAGACTTTTCTATTAATGAGCCATCTAAGAGGGAGATGCTTGCTTTGTTTTCTACTGCAGTTCAGCGCTGTAAAATGACAATAATTATTTTTGAAAAATTTATTATGCTCTTCCCCAAAAACGCACTTGCCCCAACTTAGCTTATTCTATTTTATATGAGAAAAGTATTTTATGAAAAAAAAAAAAAAATTTAATAATTGAAAAATAAAACAACTATGGAAGAAAATTAGTGTTGTGGTTACAAAAGTTTCTGTTAGCTTTATGGAATTACAATATAATGAATAATGAAATATTTTTTGTCCAGAAAGTTCTAAATCTGTCTCTAAGGAAAATATATTTGCAAATGCTTCATGATTAAAAATTTTTTAAGTGTTAAAAATGTTTAAAGTTTCTAAACCTACATTTTTGGTGATTATTTTTCTCCTTTTATTGTTAAGACACTCAAAATCTTGCATGGATTTCATTAACTTCTTGTAATATGTGAATTATTTGTTATTTTACTTTATTTAAAACTGTTTAAAAACAATGGATGCTATTTTGTCTGTGAATCTAGTGTAAATGATAGTGTTTTTTGTTAAAGTATTAATTAAAAAACATTTAATTTGCTAGTTTGCTGCCTGACCATTGCTTATTGCAATTTTTTTTTTTGAGCATTTTTTGTGATTATAGTTTCATTAAAACTTTTGATAAATGTATTTATATTTTCAGTTTAGAATATTTCTGATCCCATCTTGGTCCTTGCCCTTTTTAGTATTGGTATTGGTAACTGGTGGGGAAACTAGTTCAGCAAGTGGGCCTGGTTGTCCTTTTTGCCAACTACTGGTGGCTACTTTCAAGTTTCTGCCACATACTTACCAAGAAGGGAATGTCAAGATTCATTTCTCAGGACTGCCGAGAATATTAATCACCCCGGATGGGACCGAATCCACAATGTTCAGAACCTCAAGGGGTGGTGATAATGATATGAATAATTCAATCATCTTGCTTCATTTTTTCTTTTGCTTTCATAATTGTCGTAATATTTTAGGAGTTGTGTATATTAATTGAAAATTTTTTAATGATTATAGAAAGGAATTTCAGGCATGACTAATAAGAAAGTAAAAATTGTCAAGATTTTAAGAGTTTTGTAAAAGCTGTCAATGGATCTCAACGTTTTTTGAATTTCAATCATTAATTAGTTGGTTTAATTCCAATTTTTAATTTTAATTAACATTTCATGATTCCCACATCATCTTAAGTTAAAATTCATTCTATAATCAACAATGCAAAACAAGTTCTAAGGTATAAAGATGGACTTAACTACCATAATATGTTTTAAATGAAAAATAAATATTAAATTGTGTGAACAACTGTTTATTGAGCTTGCATTCAACCAGTACTGTTTTAAATAATTCTAAGCTCAATTACATTGCATTACGTTCTGCAATATTAAAATTGTATTTTATTTTCTTTCAGGAATTTCCCATTGATCTTAATAATTTTTAGTCTTTTACATATCAGCATTACTTGTTAAATACCAGCAGTTAATTAATAGTAGTAAGAAAATATCTTACTTTTGTATCATTGTTAAAAGAATAATCTAGCAATGTTTAATGTAAAGTAAACATATAAAATAAGGTATGATGTTCTTAAAAAAATAATAATAATTCATTTTTTGTTCATAATATATCTTTATGTAAATAATTATTGCACATTGTAGTCTGTAAACACTATTTAGTCCATTTCTCATCTTCTATTCGTAGGGTGAGCAAAATTTACTTGGAAATAGCTACAACAGACAAAACAACTGAAGTTTTTAAAATTATTTATTACTAAATTTTAAATTATAAAGAATTATTAATGGATTAATGCTTAAATGCGTGCATAGACTGACATGATATAATCATTTTATTTTATTTAGCTCTCTCAACTCTAATTTCCTAGCCCAATGAACCTCTTAAATGAGCTTTTATCTTATAGGACAGTGGTTTCCAAACATTTTTCGCCACAGCACGTTTTATATATGTGGATTCTACTTTTAAATTGGAAAATCATCCTAAAAATAAAATATTACTGCCTGGCATTTACATGCAGCATTCTTAGCATTGACTTATGGCACCTGAGGATACAGTGGCACCCTGTTAGGGAACCACTGTTCTATTTTAAGCTATGCTTTGATATATTTATCCTATGCTACCTCTATCCCTGATATGCTCTAATGTATTAATCATTTCCATAAATAAGAGTTTTGAGGCACCACAAAGTTAGTAATTGCTATTATTAAACACTTATGGAATAACTGGTTCTGGATTTATCTATTCAAATGAAATAAATATTGGAAGCTTGTATTTTTATTATACAAAGATGTCCATCTTTCACACATCAACGCCTTTCTTTTTTTTCTCAGTTTTTACACCGGTTTTCACAAGATTTTTGAAATATTCAAATGTTTGTGATCTTATTCTTCTCAGAAATATTTCTTATAGCTAATATTAATATGCACCTGAATCTATGATTCATATGTTTGGAATCATAGATGTGTCTATTACTTCTTCCAAAAACCGTGTAGTCATTTACTCTTTCTTTATTCTAATTCTGATTCTAGGGTGGAGATAGGACACAAACATCTGTCATGAATATGATATCTTGAAATGAAATATTATTCATTCCATTTATTGAACGAATTTCATATATATAATGCCTTCTGCATGATGTAGTAGCTGATGTCACTATTTACAAACTTGATGAAAAGGGTTTGATTACTAGAAACCCTGAGAAATATTTTTCTAATGATACATGGGCATGAATTGATTTAGTTTCATGTAAATAAAATAATTAGTTCTTGCAAACATTAGAGAATCTCAATCGTGTAAATTGAAATTAAGATTGTGAAGAATTATCATAGTTTATCTCATTAAGCATCTACTATGTCAACTTCTTTGCTTATTTTATTAGCCATCTTGGCCCCTATCGATCATTGACTGCTGTGTCTGAAATTGCTTTGTGTAGTTCTACAGAATTATATACATTTTTTCAGCTTACCAATAAGTATTTTAACTTCCAGAATATGTGCCTTACCAACCCTCTGGCTTAAGGTGCTCTGTATTTTTCTCTTTCTATAAATTCAAATTTTTTCGTCTCTTTTTGATCTAAGATTTTTTTTTTTTTTAGATGCTCAGAATCTTTCTGGATACTGTCAGTTTAAAATGTTTCCCTCACTTGTTTCTTGTTATATAATCAGTCCTATCATTTCTAATATCTACATGGAGTTTGCATATAGAACCAGTGTAGGATAACTTGGAGTTAGCCTCTCATAAACTACTCAAAAACTATCCATTTGTTTTTCATATGGTTTTGTTCCCTCTTTCTACTGCATAAGCATTTGGTCCAGCATTGATTGTAGTTTTCTCTTGGAAGACTTCCACTTCCATTCACATCATCATCTCTGCTTCTCGTGAGCTTTAATCCTTCATACATAATTTCCCAGTTTTGATATATCTATATAGTTTTTATCTACATTTCTTACTTCAAATATTCTAATATATTTTGAGGCTTGGTTTAACATTTGGATATTACTTCAGAAATTGATTATTATCTCATTTTAAGAAGTTTAAATCAATTAAAATGATTTTCTATTCAATATATTTTTTGATTTTGTAATGAGATTCCTTACAATAAATATTAAGGTTCACTTAACTATGTATACTGAAACAAATTACTTTTTTTATATCTTGGTAAAATAATTTAATAAATGTTTTGTTATTACCTGTGATAGCCTCGAACATTGAAAATTTGTTGATGCATTATTTTCATCAATGCTCCTTTTATGTTTAACTACTTTTGCTGGAGTAACCATTGTCCCAGGAAGCTCTATACCAACTACATTATTCCCTGCTTGAATACCTTGAAGGCATTGCTGGAATCATACAAAGAACTTATGTTAAAGACCATTTCATGTTTGTATGTTTAAATGTACTATGTAACTGACAATATTGTATGACTGATTCTGCTAGCACTATGTTCTGTGAATAACATTAACCTTCTTGACAATTTACCTTCTCGCAGACTGATTCTCCGCAGCTTTTCCCCTCCTTACTATTCCTGTATAAGTTCAGCCTTAATATTCTCCACTTTTATGCTGAATTGTTTTCTTTTATTAGCTAAGTCAAATTTTTTTTTAAAGAATTGTCCTCTTTAAATACTCAGCAAACTATCTTGCTTCTTGTTTAGGGTGTATGGCTCACTATCTTACTTTACTAATGGATAAAGGAAAGTCATTCATAATATTTTGATATTTCTGGGTTTATTATTTGTTTGAAAGATTTTCCTAAGCAAACAGCATTGGCGAACCTGCATCCTTCTTAGGAAGAAAAATGCTTATTTTTGGAATAATTTTGTATTATATCCTCTATATTTTTGTCCTAGACCAAATTAGAAATAATATATCTTTGTTTGAATTATAAGGTTTCTCCCCCCCTCCCCATATCACAAAATTAAAACCTAAAATGTTCAGATTCAAATACCACTTGGTCCTGTGCAATCTTCTTAATAGTTTTTTTCTTGAGAAACATCATTGACTGTGGGGCTGTTTGGGTTCCATTTCAATCAGTGGGATTCCTTAATTTTTTTTTCATTAATAGAAGGCAATCCACAGTGAGGGTATCTGCCTAGTGACCATCCTATTCTAACCATAGTGGGGGGTCAAGTTTTTCATTTTGTGGGAACGCCACTTAATGAAAAAAGGCAACGCCCCAGAACAGATTCGAACCGGCGCCGCCACAGATCTCAAACTGATAGACCTGCGCCTAACCATGTTCCTTTCTTTATTGGCATTCTAAAGACAATTTCTGGATCCGCACCTGATGAGCAATAACAGTAGTTACCATTCTGTATTCTAGATTTACAGTGGTCAAAAAAAGTATTCGTACACCATTTATTTTTTAGTTAAATAAACTTTATTTTTGTCAAACACTATTACAGTGTTTACCGTGCAACTCTTTTTGAAAAATAAATATTTACATGAAACAAACAAGACATAAATTACAAATATAATTAATATATTTAAAAAAAAACACATTTTTCTGGATCCAAAAAAGTATTCATACAGTTAAATATTATTTCAATATTATAAAAAAAATGTAAATAACTAATTCATATATACATAACTTAATATTTTGTCTTCAACTTTACTATTAGTTCTTGTCTATTTGAATATTTAAAAGTCCGATCTTTTTTTTTTCAATAAAGCCCATAAATTCTCAATGTGGTTCAGATCAGGGGACTGAGGAGCCATAAGGAATACCCTATGGGTGTTGTACAATAACCATTCACTTGTTTTTCTTGTGGGGTATTAGGAATAGTTATCTTGTTAAAATAAATAAGTTTGTTCAATCCCTAATTTTGCAATATTTTTATTTAAATTGCAACGCAGTATGTCTGCATCCATAATACCATTGATTATGTGTAGTTCTCCAACCCCTGTCTAGCTCAAGCAGCCCCAAACCATGACAGGAGCGCCTCCGTGCTTAACTGTGGGAACAATGTTCTTTGGATCCAGTGCTATTCTAGATGCTAGTGCTAGTGGGTTTCCTCCACACCTACCTCTTTCCATCAGATCCAAAAATGTTAAATTTGCTCCCGTCTGAGAAGAAAATATTTTTCCAAAATTCGAAAGGCTTGTTAGCGTTTTCTCTTGTGAAATTCAACCTCTTGAGCCGATTTTTCTCAGTAACAAATGGCTCTTCCTTGTTGATAATCCATTGTAGCCTCCCTTATGAAGCACATTTCTTATAGTTTGGGATGTAACTGATTTACTAGATGTTGTCACTAAATTTTCTGCTAATTCCCTGGCACATATTTTTGGATTTTTGCAGCTACTCATACAATATTGCTTCCCTAGTAATTATTATTTTAGGCCGCCCTGAGCGTTTTATATTGTCAGTAGATCCACTTTTAAACTTTTTTTTTATGTATTGTACAGTTGAATGACTCCGTTTAACGCATTAACCAAACTCCCTAAAACTGAAACCTTGTTGGAATAAGGAAACAATTCTATCTTTAATGACGGAACTCAACTTACATGTTTTATGACCCATTATGGGAGCTGCAAAAACTGACTTGATGTATTTCTATTAGTGAGGGCTATCAGTTACCCTTTGAACTTACTAATCCACAACCAGTCCTGGAGGATTACTTAAAACTTTTTAATGTTCTCTTCTTTGAATACGTTTTGGCCCAGAAATACTTGTTTTTTTTCTTAAATATAATAATTAAATTTTTAATTAATATTTGTTTTTGTTTTTTCATGAAAA
>NW_027107431.1:580372-611146 GCF_000696795.3 Halyomorpha halys | reverse complement strand
ACATGCATTAATTGGTCTTTCCAAATGACATTATGTACTATTTTTCATTTTAGTTCTAATTTCCTCTCTGTGTCTTCACACTTCAAAATTGCTTCTAAAAGCGAATTTTTTGTTCTTCCTGCAATGGCCACATCGTCAGCGCTAATATGTTTTGTTAACGTTATGTTAAGGTGAGTTGAGGTATGTGCCTATTCGGGCCAATTGCGTAAATATTCTGATCAACTAATTTGTGTTTTTATTCATTTGGAAATGAATCCATTCTAGATTAATGTTAAAAGTTTGCGTTAGTGATTGCTCTGGGTCTAAGAAGCCCATTGAGAGACACTATATCTAAGACAATAGCTTTTAGTGGATCAAAAGACTCTGTGACCTTTATTCATTCAAATAATACATTTATGAATACAACAATACAATATAAAGTTATTACATATTTAATATTAAATTATTAGAAGTATACAAGAAATAAACACGTATCAATATAAGACATTTGTCTGATGATCGTGGTTCACGTATTAGCCACTAGGTCGTGCGTGGTAGGGCCGTAGATGTTGAGTTGTTATTACGAGTATTTATTCGGTTACCAACAGATAGTAGCTGTGTCACTACACAATCATTTCTTCCTATCCACGGCTATTAAATTAAGAAACGGCTGAAGTTTAAGGTATGGCGTTTCAATAGAAATTGTATGAAAAAGATAATTGCCATAGAAAATAATTTTTTTCAAGAATAATCATTTAGGTGCCTGTGAAGATGGAGCACATTGTGGCTTGCACATAGCCTCACGAGCTAAGGCCGTCTCAGCGTCGGAGATTAAAAAAAATAACCAAAAACTCCATTTCCCACAAATACTGATAGTTTTGCTTCCTCTTATCTCAAAAATGTTTGTTACAAAACTTTTCAAGCTAAAACATTAACATTTCATTTTTTTATTATTATTGAAAAAAACCAATAAGTTCATGGTAGAGAACGTATATATAAATAATTCAGTTTTAAGTTATGATTCCCGTTTTAATGTAAAAAGAACTTGTTTTTAAAATACATAAAGCTAATTTATGTATTTTATAAGGAATTTTTGATTTTTCACCTACATCTGATAACTTTTCACATTGCTATTAGTCAATTTATAGAACCAAAAACTTTTAAAATAGGCTTGGAAAATGTGCTATCGACCTCTGCTATATGAAGTGCTCTGTATTTTTTTTAGCAATATTTAAGAAAACTAAAATTCTCAACAAAAAAATTAAAATTAATATTTTATGTTTTTTAACTTGCCACGTTATTTATTAAATAGGGAAGAATAATTAAAAACTATGTAAGTAATTTTAATTAGCAGCATAATTAACTAAACTAAATTTCATTTAAAAATAAAACTACTAGAATATATCTTTATTAAAACTATTTTAAGGGAACTTTCAAGCAGCTATATACCATAAAGTTTTATTTTTTTAAAAATACTGAAATATTCATAATTATTTTATTATCAGCCAATTTTTAGACTTTCCACTTTTTAAAAAAATTCTTGTTTGAGAAGCTTCAAGTCCATATTAACATATATAAAGTTCATAACAAAATAAGCTGAAAAGCAATTACCGATTTAAATGAAACTTCTTTTCTGTGGTACAAGGTCGAAAAATATTAGACAAGTGCCCCAGGGTCTTACAATTCACCCTTGGGGCAGAGAAAATTTTTTTTCATATTTAAATTTTTTTTTTATAGCATACCGCCTTTGTTCTACATATATTTAATGGTTATTATCTACCAATAGATTTGCTTTTTGTGTAAAATAAGAAAAAAAGACTATTTATCATACTGAATGAGCTTGAGTTACAATTACAACAATTACAAAAACCAAAAGTCACTTCTTGTAAAGCGTACCAAAAAAAGTTTTTTATTTTGGAGAAATAATGTTAAATTCAGTTTTACCGAGACCCTTGAAACCCTTAAATACGATTTTTCATATAAATCAAAAATTAGAAATTTTTAGGCTTGATTTTTGGAGAATTTTTTTTTCCGCTCATGTCTCGCTTTCATGAAATAAATTCATAGCTTCTCACAATGTAACCTAAATCCAAGTAATTACGACCGTTTCGACCCATACGAATATTTTATAGATATTATGCTTTTTTATGGGAGAAAAAGCAATTTTCAAAAAAATTTTTGTAGTATATATAGGTTCTGGTTCTGGTATTTTCTGGGGAGAACAAGTCCGGCAAGTGGGCCTAGTGGTCCTTTTTGCCAACCCTTGACGGCTACCTAGGTTGCCGCCGCATACTAACCAAGGTGGGAGTGTCAAAATTCATTATTCGGGTCTGCCGAAAAATGAATGTTTAGCTGTCCCTGGTGGGAATCGAACCCCACTGCGCCCCAACCAGCACGGCCGTCACGTTCCTAGTATATATAGGGGAAGCTATGAATGAATTCAATATTAATAAACTGAAGGATCAAGAAGTGAGTGAAACCTATCAGGAGCACCTTGAATCTAAGCTGGAGGAGGAACTAAGGGATAGGAATTGCACATTGGATGGCCAGTAATCGGGAATCTCAAGAGCGCTGAAAACTACTGCAGAGGAAATCCTTGGATCGCAAGCAAGAAGCAGGAGGTCCCTTGGTCTGATGATGAATGCATTGAGCCAACGAATAAGAAAAATGAAGCGCATAAGAAGGCTATCCAGCACCATACACGTTTAACACAGGAGATGTGCCGAAATAAAGAAGGATAAAGAAGAGAGCATGGGAGAACTACAGGATATCTCGTGACACTCGCCTCTTCTTTCAGAAAGTGAGTGAGGGCCACAATGCCTTCAAACCAAAAGTAACTATGCGCAAGAATGAGTACGGGGACCTGTTGACGGAGAGAGAGTAGATCCTGAAGAGATAGGCAAAGCACTTCAGCGATGCTCTTCAAAGAGAGAACTTTGAAGGAGAAGTAGCAAGAGAAGAGGAAGACTTCTATAATGATGCCGAGTCACCGGATGATGAAGACATAGAAGAGGCCATAGCGAAGATGAAAAACAACAAGGCTCTGGGGCTGGATGGAATTCAAGCGGAGCTGATACTCTGTGGAGAAATGCAACTGAGAAAGGAGCTCCATAACCTCATTTTGAAGATATGAGAGGAGGAGAAGATGCCTGAGGAGTAGAAGTAGGGAATTATATACCCACTGCACAAGAAAGGGAACCAGTCGGATTGCGATAATTATCGAGGCATAGTGCTCCTCTCATGTCCTTATAAAGTTATCTCTAATATCATATTTGAGAGACTAGCTCCTCATGCCAAGAGGGAGATAGGCAAATATCAAGCGGGGTTTAGGCGAGGGAGGTCCATATTAGACCAATTGTTCTCACTGAGGCTGACGCTGGAGAAATGCACAGATTATAGAACAGTTACTTATCACCTGTTCGTTGATTTTAAAGCCGCCCACGATAGTGTAACTCGGCCGGAGCTCTATCAGGCCCTGTTGGAAATGAACGTCCCAATTAAACTGATACGTCTCCTGAAAATGACGATGTCGGGCTCGAAGTGTGCAGTACGAGTAGGAAGTGACTACTGAGAAGACTTTCATACAAACTGCGGTGTAAGACAGGGGGATGCTCTAATCTGTCTTCTTTTTAACTTCGCTGCAGAGAAAGCGGTGTGTATGTCCGGAATCCAACCCCTCGCTACCCTTTTTAACAATACCGTTCAGCTTCTGGGGTACGCTGACGACTTTGATATTGCTGCCAGATCGAGATGTGCATTAAGAGAGCCGTCCTTGACCATAGAAGATGCAGCAAAGAAACTAGGGCTACACATTAATGAAGCTAAGACCAAGTACATGAGATTCGGAGTCGATACCCAGGAAGATGCAGTCCAGACAGATGCATGGTCCAAGAAGAGTTGGCACGCCAAATGTAAGATGGGAAGATTCTGTGGCATCGGACGCTCGGGCTCTACTGGGAGTCCGAAACTGGTGAGCTGCTGTAGCTGTGCGTGTTGACTGGCGAAAGGTTTTGGAGGAGGCCCAGTCTCGGTGACGGGATATAGCGCCATACATAGACAGATAGATAGATCATATATCCGTATCTAATTGGTTTTGAAGGTCCCATTTGTACTATTTCGTGCAGTTAGAGTGCCCTAAGCCTCTTTTAAGCACTGTGTGGATTAATGGTGTCGTGATGAAGTTAATGCAATGTTTTTAATGTTCTAGTAAGGCAAAACAATTTATTTATTGAGTATTACGAATAACGAATATCAGCTTTATTTCTACATGAAAAAATATTTTGTCCCACTTTGCTAGGTCAGTACTAAACTAGGAGACAGTCATGGCAGTAGAGGTTTGTAGATTTCCTTTAGAAGTGATTAACATGCTCTTAATCTTAACTATTAACAATACTATATTTTTACTGAGTGATTGATCATGATCCCCAACTGCAGGATCCTTAGCTGGAGATAATATCTATCACTGAAAGAGTGAATTATTAAAAAGAGACAGTCATTGCAGTTAGCAAATCGTTTTGATCTCATCCCTACAAAGAGTGGTTTTATCCAAACCTAACTAGCACATTCTTTTCTATCCTTTGTTCACACCAATAATTGTGATCATAGTTTAGGAAATAACACCTTAAATTACAATAAATTCACGGTTTTCAAACTTTTATGCTTAAAATATGTAATACCAATCAACTTACAGTTAAAATAAATATTACATTGTCACAAAATAAAGTTAATTGAATTTTGGGTCACAGATTTTTAAATGAGCCTTATTAAAAAATGATTAAATTTAAATGTGTTAACTAGTTAACACATACCATTGAAGAATTTAATGTTTGTTCAATATAAATTTGAACAACTACCAAAACATCTCTTGTTAAAAATTGTTTGGCAAATAGGAAATAATAGAAATAACTTAATAATCTAATAACTGAATTGGTAAAGTTAAGACCCAATAACCTAACTACTCTTTTTTAGATTTAAATTAAATATCTTGCCTTCACAATTTTAATGAGGAACACAGCAAATGTAAGAAATGCTATAGTCATCAATGCTCCCTCCAATGAAGGAAATGCTAATACATGACCATGACCTCTGCCCTCTACCCCTGTTCTTGACCATATGTTGCTGCTTGCTCCCCCTGTAATCATTTAAATCAAAAATTTTAATTTATTGTCTATTTATTTTAATAGCACATGTAATGTCAATTTTTAGAATAGAAAAAGAATTAATAAAATAACCATTAATAATTAATTGGTATTAAATAATCAGGAAATAATGTTTTATTTTAACTTTTCAAAAGTTTCATTCTGATTTTTTTTTCATTAGCTTTATAATTTTTTGTATCTGTCATTGAATTTCATACTTCATATATATTGTGGAGCTGAACTTCATTTTACCTCCTTTCAGCAGAGATTTTTACCTCAAATCTTGCTGACAAAGATTTATTATCTGCAGTTTTTAACTAATAAGAAATTTGTTAATATATTAATTTTTTTTTTATTTACAGGACTGAAAATGTGATAGATGTGGAATAACTACAATTTTTAGGTCTTGGAGCTTGTATGTCTAATTTTTTGGGTTCATTCATGCATTATCACAAGACCAAAAAATTGTTCTTCTTATCACCTTCTGGATACTAATTTTTGTTTCCTTGAACCTAATTCCAAAAACCATATTTGGGAATGCTTTTAAAAATAATTGTTTTTGAGCTTTAAACATCAAGAAATAAGAAATTATTAAGGTTTTCTGGATATAGGAATAATTCAGTAAAAAAAAGTAAGATATGATGAGAAGATAGGTGCCCGTGGATAATATAGATGAGGAGAAGATATATTTTGGTTATTATTGCATTGTCATTGAATGAATAATAAAAAGTATTTCAATTATCACATTTATCTCATTTACTTAGTAAGGATTATATTTAGTCTCTAGAAGAATTTATTTTTATTTTTTATATATTTATTTTTAATTATTTGTTTTAATATAGGTGTTTTGGCCCAAAATATTTTTGTTTGTTTGCACATTTCTATTATTCTCAAGGGATTCACCACAAAATAAAATATTCTTCTATTTATAAATATATTATGTAATGTATCAAAGGTATGAAATAAAAATTTCAATGAAACTAAAAAGGCTTTTATTTGTTTTGTTTTTTCATAATTTTACCAGAAAGGATAAGCTATCACAATTGAAAAAAAAATTGGGGAATTAATTTTAAAATGAATTTTCAATAGTAACAATAATCAAGAGAGCACTTAAAAAATAAATATAATTTAGGAATAGTACAATTAATGATAAAAAATATTTGATTAAGTAGTAGCTTTATTAAGCATATTCATGTTTTATTTAAATTTGTTCTGAAAACTATATCTACAAATTCTCCATAAGTGTTAGATTTTTTTCATTTGTATTTATTTATTTATTGTTTAAGCTCAAATGATTAAATTTTATTTTATCAACCTAATTTGGTCTCATAACTAATTGTTTTATTTCATCAAATTATTCTCTTGATTGGTTTTACTTTACCAAAATTAATTTGTTATTACCTATATTATTTTTTAAGCTTTTTTTTTTAACTGTTAACTACTTCTAAGTTATCATTATTTTTTTTTTCAAAGTATATCTCTAAATATTTAAAAAAATTGACTTATAACAAAGAAACACACAAAAACTGGATCAAGTGTGTATTTATATTTTAGGGAGTCTATAATTGCATCACTATTGTTGGCAAGGTGGATACTGGCATGTATATTAATAATTATTATTTGACAATTTTATTGCATGGATTTTTGATCTAGGCAATTATTCGGTAATTTGAGCACATTTATTTTACCATTGTTCCAAAAATATTTATTACAGGGTTTTATACTTATTTATTTACATTAAAGCTTTTTTAAAAAGGCTAGTGTGATGTTTTAATTATGTAAACACCAAAGTGAATATAAATGAATAAAGAAATAGTTTTTTTTATCAAAAAAACATATTATTTAATTAAACATACAACAGGGTTAACATTGAAAAAAAAATAAAGAGCTTCACTTATACTAAATAGTTTTAAATGAGTCTGATTAAAGAGTTTGTAATCTATATATTAAATAAATAAAATAATTTAAATGTTTAAGGTAACAGATGAATATCATATTTTTAAGTTATAAAACAATTTTTAATGTAAAGATAATTTAGCAATATGTGAAAGTTATTGATTTTCATGTTACTTTTACAAGAGATAAAATTAATTTTACTTACATATTTTAGATAGTAGTTGGGACTGAAGTTTTTTCAAGAAATTTTCTTTTCCATTAATTGAAGCTCTTCCTTCAGCTGCCAATGTTTTATGAACTTCCATTAATATCCTTTCCATATTCATGTCTAGGGTAATCGAAGGCCTGCTTTCTGTAATAACAGGTGGCGGTAGATTGTGAATCTTTTTTTGTTCTTTTGAAGATGGGTTTACCTTTGGTAGTTCTATCCACTCCCCTCTGGATGAGAGGAAGTTATAAAAAAAGTACCATAGAAGTAATTTCCTAAAACAGAATTTTATACCAATTTTGTATGCTGTACAAAATTTGTAATGGATTTGAATTATCTACACAAGGTGGTAGCAAGTGTGGGAACCAAGAGTTTTAATATACCTCAATTATAATAAATCATATTTCTCAACATTGTCAATTGTTAATAGCTGTTTGGTAAAAAAGCAAAATTCTAGTCTAGTCATATTACTTATATTTTACATTTCATACAATATTGAAATAATTCAAAACAGTATTAACGAATTGGAAAGTCACAAAAAAGAAACAGTTATAATTTCTTAATCATCAAAATAAAACTTAAAAATTTAAATCATGTTAAAAATTTATAGTTAGTGAAATAAAAAATAAAAATATATAATGAAATAATCCCTTTCTATTAACAACTATTTTTTCTCAGATGTCATATCAGATTATTAATTATTTATTTTTAGCTAGACTATTTTGATCATATAAAGAAATACTCCAAACTATTTATTAAAAAATTAATTAACTGTATTGCTTAAAACAATTATTGTTTATAACCAATATTTTTAACAATTTTAATTTCTTAATCATAAATAAAAAGCCAATATTCTAGAAATATGGAGAATATAGATAGATAGATAAATAAAAATAGATGGGAGATAGATGATGGGGTAAGCGTCCCATAAGCGTCAACTTTTCACCAGTTCATTATCAGGCGTGTAGGAACATTTAGGAGGTATGTCTCAATGTCGGACATCTACAGTATTCCTCACTCAGCTGCGTTGCAACTCTTGTCGATTGATATGTTTATACGTTTATTTTCTTGTGTGAACTTTATAGTTTATATAAGACCTTATCTATATACTCACTTATTAATCGTACATTACATATTTTAATACATAATAGTACATACATATTATACATTTTAATGATTAATGCAAGTAACATGTGTTTTTATTCATCAACTTATAACATATAAGGAATGATTGCTACAGACGTAGGAAGAATGATTTCAAGGAAACATTTTTCGGTGGTACTAAGTCGAAAATATCAGACGTAGGACTGAGGGTTTTTGCAAGTGCGCTCGAGGTGTCAAGAAAAAAATATATATAATTTCAGTAATTTTTTAAAATTGTTTTTTGCCTTTGCTCTCCAGGGATTTCAAGTTTATTATAATCGATTTATTAATTTTTTTTAGAGGGGGGAGGAGAGGGTGGAAAAGGTAAAATAAGGAAAAAACACATTAGCAATCGTTTGAAATTAGTTTAGATTCATATACAATACAATACAAAAACTAAACTTCCAATAACTTCGGCTTAAAGAATTTTTTTAAGGAAAGAAAGTCAAATTCATTTTCAGGGTCGTTTAAAACCAACAAATTTCAATTGTTTGTATTATGGTTTTCGCCCTTTGCTCTGTATGAATTTAAAGTTTATTACATACCAATCAATAATTTTTTGGTGTAATATAAAGAAATAATATTGCTGATTGTATTAAATAATATAAAGTTTCAAAATCAAAAGAGGCTTCCAGTGGTGAAGTAGGCCAAGAAATTATTTTGTTTTGTTTTTTCACTCAACATGTTAGCCTTACTGGAGCCTCCGTTTTTGCAATCCAATCCAAAAATTGCAATGCAATTAAGTGAGGTTTAAATTGGGGACCTGATATTGTAATTTAATAGCTGCTAATAGGATTGAATAGGATACCTAACATTGAACCTCCTAGACGCTCCTGCTGTCCTGATACTGAACTGGTGAAAAGTGACGCATTCTGTCACTGGGGATATCTATTTCTAGTTAAGAAGAAATAGTTTCGCAATGGTTGTTTTTATTTCATGTGTGCTAAAAACATATTTGACTTGATTTAAAAAAAAAAAATTGTTTTCCTACTTTACTGGAAGCATTTTTTGTTGTTGTTTGTTTGTTAGTTAGTTAAAACTAATTTTTATGACTTTTGATTTTTTCGTTGTTCTAGTGTTCTTTTAATCAAAACTCCTAACAGTTTTCAATTTCAAACCAATTACGTTTTGGACAACATCATAATCCAAAGTCTTACACAAATAGACTCAAGCTGAAACATATAAATAGCATATAATATAGTTGAGGAAGCATAAAGATGATAAAAGGAACTAATTCACACAAAGATGGGGTTTGAATTTTTTCAAAAACTGAAATTTGTGCTCATCATTCACTCAATGCTCGATTTCTGTATATATCGATGTCTACCACTCAATAAAAATTAATATAATCTTTTTTAAAGTAGCATAAGTTTTCAAAAATTTGAGCCCCAAAAGAGATCTTTACGTTCAATAGTTCTTGTGAACAGTTTTTCAAAATCACCCTTATTTGTCCAAATAACGAGAAATCAACATTTTATGAATTTATTTTGTTAAATCTCAAGAAAACTGTTACTTCTACGAATTTAAACATTGGAGAATACTTTATGGGAAATTAGGGAATAATTTATGTACAGTTTTTCAAAATCAACCTTATTTTTCCAAATAACGAGAAATCAACATTTTATGAATTTATTTTGTTAAATCTCAAGAAAACTGTTTCTTCTACGAATTTAAACGTTGGAGAATACTTTATGGGATACCTAAGTTCAATATGAGTGGTGATGGACATTAATAATAATAATAATAAGTATAAATGTAGTCCCTAAAATATTTGCTAAAATAAATTCTCAAAATGTAGATTTTATGTTTTGGGGAAAATTACAGAACAAAATAGAATGACTATAACTCAGGAATTATAGAACGTAATGATTTCTACTTACATTCAAACTGTAAATAGCTAAATAGATCATAAAGTAATTTATGATGAATGTCTTCGAAGGGGGTGCCATGATATTTTCTAAAATAAGGTCACAGTGTGTTTATTTTTTGGAAAAACAAATTTGGATTTTGATAAACTGTGGTTCAAGAACTATTAGATGTACAGACTGAAACTAGATCAATGTAGCATTAAATATTTTCTAATGATCATCTTCAGAGGAGTTGCGGATTCGATATTTACCAAAATAAATTCACGAAAAATTGATATAAGTTATTTGGGCAAATAAGGTTGATTTTGAAATACTGTATCACAAGAACTATTCAACGTAAAGAATTCAATTAGGGCTGAATTTATACAATTTAAAAAAAGTACAATTTTTATCCTAGATAAATAACTTTAAACTGAGTGAAAATTGGGTTTTCAGTTTTTTTGGCCACAATTTCCTTTATTATTCTTATTTTTTTTTTACCAAAATGACATAATCGTTCCCAACATGTAATTGTCTGTAATTTTGTGAGTTGATACAACCCAAGATTTCTTTTTTTTTAACTTGAGGTGACGAAAAAAAATCTAATTTTGCACGTGCAAAATTAGATTTTTCTTGACTATCGGTATGTCAAAAGATATCAACAGCGAATAAAAACCAAATTCAATTCCCGACTTTGTGAGAATTAGTTCCACTCAAAAACCTATATCACTTATACCAACTTTCTCCAACAAATAATTCAATTTAACCTTTTAAACGCCATCTCTTATTCCTTGTAAAAGTTTTATCATTTTTTTTTTTTAGATTTGGTCTCAATAAGGTTCAGTTTAGATAGTGCGAAAAAAAAAATCGTGATAATTTTCCAGAATGTTCAAGAATTTATATATAAAAAGGTTTTTATATAATAATGATAATACTTCAAATAGAATTTGAACTGAAAATGACAAGAGAAAACAAAATAAGAAATTAAAGAAATAGACCCCTGAAGATGGACGAACCACCCGAAACGTAGGCAAGGTTTTTAATAAAGATAGTACAGTAGGATGGTAAATTAATTTTCCGGAGCGAAAAAAGCAGAAACACGTAATAACTTACGAAACATAAACCACTAGAAAAATTGTTAAAGAAGATGAACAATGGCCAGTTATAAGTAATACGTGGAAAAACTTTATTTTTTTAACTGAATTGTCATTACATGGCAACAATGATGTATTAATTGATATTTATAAAAGATAATATTTATAGTACAAATTTATTTTTATTTTTTATCATAGACCAGATAAGGAATTATTAGACAAATTAATAATATTTTTGAAAAATTTATGACGTTATTACAGTTTATAATCCATTATTTTCTTGGAAACTATAATTATGAATGCATTTTTTGGAAGCAGGTTCCGAACGTTTCTGTTTGTTGTAAGAAGCAATGGAAGAAGAGCGTTGGTCTGTTAAAGTTTATTTTGTTCTTATAAGTAATAAAAATGGTACTTAGGGAACAAACATCCTTCAGAATAATTTTCTCTGAAGTATTCTCGTCAATATCTCCATTACCTGTTAGACGATATTTGAGAGATTTTCGTTAAAAATAATCAGGCAAATATCAATTCCCTGATCCGAACTATATCACGATCCGTTGATACTTAACAATTGAAAGGATAGACTGATTTCTAGTATTGGAAATATATATATTTTTCTTCAATTATTAGACTATTAATAAAATATCTTCTCAAATATAAAATGTCTATTTCTTGTACCTATTCAAAATAAAAATATGTGAAGTTTAAATGAGCAACGCTATGTAATAGCGCACATTAATAACCGAATTAAAACTTAACACCAAGCGGTGTTTGATGTAATAATCTCAACAAGGTGTGCACAAGAGGACTAAGAAAATAAAAGGGTTCACTCAACTAGCTTCTACTGGAAAGGAATCTCATAAATTATCTAAAATCCTGATATAATTAGCAATGCAATGAATTTCTTTATTCAGTTGTATTCCTTGCTCATGAAAAGAGTTGAAGAAAAGAAGAAAGGAACGAAAGTTAATCTGAAGGCGTCATCGTTCCATATGTTGAATATTCAGATTAAAATTAGTATACCTTATTTCTAGGATTTTTAACTTATATATTCTGTATACCTTAATTTTCACTCACACTTATATACGGTTATTTTGAAACTAAGTATTTGTACCTGTGGAGTCAAAAACACTCATCAGAAAGTAAAATTAATTGTTTAAGTGTTAAAGAGTTTTAAGATTTAAAACACTCTCCAACGATAAATTATCAGTGGCAGCATAAATAGGAGCATGGAGGTATCTATTTCTATGGGTCTTCAGATATGAACACTCGAGAATCATAAGCCCTTATATCATGAATAATGTTCCCATGGTACAATTCTAATTTCAAGTTTAGGTATCATGTGGTAAAACTTTTGTAGATTATAAAAGAAAATCGTGCCGAAAAAAAATAAAATGAATTTGTAAGACTCGTTAAAGTCGTAAACATTAATTAAAATAATGGTATTTATCAATAGCGAAAATAGAATGTCTTTTCTAATAGCTTGAAAAAATACCTTTTTCCCCATCTTTCAACAAGTGTATGCCTATATGTTTTAATACTGGGTTAAATGAAAGCCATGCACTAATAAATCTATGACTTAGATCTCGGTATGATACTATTTTAGTTTACCAACGGATACAAATATTTGAACAACTGAAGGTACAAGAATTGAATCAGCATTAACAAAAAGTTGATTGCTGATTTCATTTAAGAATTATGAATAAGATATAATATAAGAGAAGACCATCGTTTCATATAAGAATATAATTATGGTTCATCAAATTCTTGAAGATGGCAACATCTATCGGTCGGTGCCAAAGTAACTTACACAAATTATAAATATAAAATGAAATATATGTTTGTTACACAATTATTGGGGTATTCTAGGTTTATAAGCTAGAATTTTACAATTTTGAAATCATTTCTAAAGATAAATCCTATGATTTAATTTATCTAATACAACTAAATACAAAATACTAAAATGAAGGTGGAGTAAAATATGAAAATGAATGAAATAACTTATGAAAAGAATAATAATGATACGAATTTACAACTATAAATTACTAACGTCATCAGAAGTATGGAGTGAGTATGGCTAAACATCAGAATACAACATACAATATGATATATATAATATAATATTGTTTTATACTAAATTCAAAATAATAACTTCATTTAAATTTATTTAGGCAGAAAAGAGCTTAAATTTTTCTCGATGACTCAAAAAATTAGTCAATTAACTAAGAATTTAGCGGATCTGATCTGTCGGACTCGACTCCCCCACCCATAGTGAAACCGAAACCATTATTTAAATAACAAGTGACATGCGGTTATTAAGAATTGGTTATTGATATTGAAACTTTTTTTTTGTTTTATTGAATCTAATAAAAGTTGAGTCATGTTCGTGTAACTAATATTAATTTTCAGAAGTTGTTACTTAATAACTCTTTAAAACACGATATATTTGAACATTAATAGTACAATAATATACGTACATCACAATCACAATTAAAATAATCATCCAGTTTTTCTAAGAAGGTTTCACAACACTCAGTGTTACCAGCTTCCTACAAATTTAAAGGCGTAAAAGTAGATAAGTAATGAAAATCCGTGGGATACCTTTTGTATGTTTTAATTAAAGTTACGTATACTACACTATGCCTGATTCTATGAAATGATGAAAAGAAATTAGTAAACTAATAAAAAAATAACGTTCCAAAACCAGGCAAAGCTTTCTGCTTACTTGATAAAAAAAAGTAATTTTTTACATGAAATTATTGGTTGGGACGAATACTTAAAAAAAAAAAAATATATATTGAGTAATTTATCACCTGTTAACCTCAGTATATTAACACATATTCTGTCTGCATAACAAAAGGCTTCATTTTGCTAACAGCAATCAATCACCGATAGCAAAATGCCGAAAAATCGTGATTTGTACACTAATTAAAACACTAACGAAAATAATTGATTCTTGTTCTTATAATTAAATTCTAATTTTTACCAATTAGAGATAATTCCAATAAAGAACTGATTTCAGCTTTAGTGGCTCAAAACGGTGCAAACATAAACAAAAACAGTTTAAAAAGAATTTTATTCAAAGTTTAAGCCCATGGATGCTTGGAAATTTATTCCTGTTGTATTATTATTAATTTTCCGACGCAATTATAATCAAAATAAAATATGTCTAAAATGGATAACAAGAAATTAATATGTGCAGTCAATTTATTTGATTGTGAGTGTAGGCTGAAGAAATATTAATTTCTGATTCAAAAATAATTTACTTTATATCTAATGAAAAAGAAAATAATAACGTTGTATTTTCAGTAATTCATTTTAACTTTTTCATGGATTTAATTTTTTTTTAACTTCAAAAAGTACAGAAAAAATAATAAAAGTTTTTATATAAAGATAAATTTATTTGATATCATTTCCCGAAATTTCACGGAAAAGTATATGATTTTTAACAAGTTACCTTGTTTTTATCTAAACCATATCATTTCTAAACACAGTGCTAAAAAATGTCAGCATTTTGTGAATTGCGGTGCAAAAAATTACCGTACGAATATGTGCTAGTATGGGTAGGTCACCACGATTTAAAAACCAATTATGACCATACTAAAAATACACTGATCCAAGAAAATTTGTAACCTAAATGATTTAATTTACAAAATATACTTCTTATAGTAAATATTCCTATTACTAAATAATAAAGTTGCTATGAGGAAGGCAAGTAATACTCACATCGTGCAAATGTGGTACTGTGGGCGCCTCTGAGTTGACAACACCTTCGAAGACAATTAGTTCGGCCAGGAACTGTTCAACGACCCGAGAACACTTATGCTTTAACATGTTAGTAACCTAATGTTCATATTTTTTTTATAAAGTTGTTAGATATATATATATGAGCGGACAACATTTATTTATATAGAGAGAAACACCTTATACCTAACGAGGGGAGTCTACGGACGTGAGATCACTGATGTCAATGTTTTTGGTGATACAAGCTCAAAAAATATCAGATACATTTCCGAAGGTTCTTGACAATGTAGTGCCTAATGTTTAACGTTCACTTAAACATTCTTAACAAATCAAAAGTTTATTTGTTAGTTTATAAGTTCATGCTTGAAAGCAGAATTTCGTCCCTCTCAACCCATGCAAATAACGTTTAGATTTTATGCCTTCGTAAAATAGAACGAATAGTGTGGAATGAAAGGAAACTCTTTAAACGTTTTATTTTATATCTCCGGTCATATTTTTAAAATTTTTTTACGGGAAAGGAGATCGTATTTTACTGTTTCGTGTAGTTTTTAGAACCTTTAATTTTATATGAACCGGTGGAGTTGTGAATTTGTTTCTAATTTTATTAGAAATAATTGACACAAAAAAATAAAATAAAATCAATTAGAAAATAATAACCTGCAAATCCATACTTAATGGGCGAAGGGAGATGAATATGAAAGAACATAAACATGAAAAATTTCTGATATTATATAAACTCATTTTTTTCTCGGCCCCCTGGGCGCTTTGGAAAGGACCTTTATTTACAACTATCACAAAAAAAAGTTTCATGGAAATTGGTTAACCCACTTTCCTTGTAAGCAATATTCCGTAAATACAGGATGATGCTAACAGAGCATGCTGATAAATCTGTTGTAGGCATAACGATCATTTTATAACATTAATAATATTGACAGTTTTCAACACTATTTTCTTTTTTTTTATAATTTGTTTTCAATAATAACTTCTTATCTTATCCAGTTGTTCCGCCACGAAATTTCGCAATATAATTATATTCTGCGCATTTTTAACAATAAAATCAATAAATGTTATTTAAACAACACTGAAATAAATGTTATATAATATATAAACAACATTAAAATAAATGATACATAAACAATTTATATAGTAATAAAATATGTTAATTCGCACAAGTATTGATATATAAATTATATAAAATTGTGGTAAAACTATTGACGAGAGGCACAGATTTCTTATCACGCCAAAAGCGGCCTTGTCAGCTATAGAGATAGTTTCCCGCCCACTATCAATGTTTTAGTTGACGAATTCAGTCGACAGTGTAGTGGTAAGGAAATACTTCATAATATGGTATTAAATAGACTACTAGGGCATACCTATGTACAAATTATATTTTAGAATGATTTTAATACTAAGCACGTTCAAGTAATGATTAAATGAAGTGGGGTGAACAGAGTAGACGTATGAAGTAGGTAAAATTTTTTTTTTCCCGCTTCGTTTATATTTTATGACTTTATTTATCTCTGGAATATAAATTTATATAGATCCTACATATTCTTAGCATCAAGTAATTTATTATCTTTACTTTCAACTTAATTCAATTGCGATATGCTCTCTAAATATAACTTTATGCACAGCTATTCAATTTAAGATTTTTCATTGAAACTTCATTTACTAGAGTACAAGTTTACAGATTTTCTTCACACTTCAAAATTTCTAGTGCATTTTTATTCAGAACACCTTCTGTTATATGTTTGGTTCTCAAAAAAATGTAAATTATAGTGAAACAGCAATATTCCATCTAAGATGTGTGTCTTTTAGACAATTTTTAGTTTTTATTGTGTTCTTCTCATCTCTTTTTATAATATACATTTTTAAAGAAATCATTTCCTGCAATCAAATTTCTATTTTTTGTTTCCAAAACTCTCAGTGTTCACTGAACCGGCGGGTGAAAAAAAACAGTTTTTGTTAAATCTTCAACTCTGTGAACTTAAGATATGTTCTTTGTCCGGGAAAACCTTTTAAAAAAAATAAAAGATCGTAGTAAGCTTTGTAGTGATGAATTCATAATTATTTTAAATGCAGCCCATAAATCAATATTTTATTCGAAAATTTGAAACTGGAAAATGTATTATCATCACGCGTCTATGGATATTTTCTATATGATTCTCCAATTCAGATTTCCATGAAACTAAAGAGAAATACTGCCTAAGCTCGGCAATCCCGTATTTTTCTGCTCATATTACAAGGTGTAAAGGTAATTTTTAGGTATGTTTATGATTCTCGTTATCCTCATTACACTGCTTTGAAATATTAACCATTTTTTCCCCCGTAATTTAACATTTTAACTTCCTATTAAAGGCCTTTTAAAGTCTACATTGTTTTCGAACATTCCTCAACAATAGTATACATAATGTCCAATATAAACACTAACTAGAGTCATCAAGCTCGTCAAATTCTCATTACCCCCATTCAATCATTATTAGTTACTTAGCCTCCGATCTTAGATGGAATACCGGGTGTTTCTGAAAGCGGACTGACACGACCGATATCTACCCAGATCGTAAGATAGGGATTGAAATGATGTATCAAATTATTCTGAATTGAGAATAATTTGTCATTATAAACAAATATCGCGGGGTCCATGCCATGATCTGATATTTCTTGTTAGAAAAATGATTCGCAAATTAAAAAGCCACTGTTGAGAATTTTTTTTTTTTCAAGGGAAAATTAAATTAAATCTATAATGAGGTGTAGATAGTTGACCGTAGATTAATGCTTGAAGAAGTTTGTCGGGGGGTGCGGTCAGCAAAGAACAACATAAATAAACAAAACCATATTTATTTATTTTATGCCGACGTTTCGACCTGAGTTTCAGGTCTTCATTAGGGGTTGTGGAGTAGAGGGAAAATTGGTAACTGACTGGTCAAAATAAATAAATATGGTTTTGTTTATTTATGTTGTTCTTTGCTGACCGCACCCCCCGACAAACTTCTTCAAGCATAAATTAAATCTATTTTTTGCGTAATATTTTTAATAAATAAAATTAATTAATTTGGTCTAAGAAAAACATTGGTTTAAGTAAAATAATTAATAAGAACTATATAATTTTATTTTTAATCACCTCCATGCACAACCGTTGGTTTAGTAACTTCCTTACAGAGTACTGCAACCTTGACTCCTCATAGACAGATCTATCTATAAAGTCTATAAAGAATTCATGTGTATCTTTTCGGGTTGTAATAATTAATTGTGATTGAAAACATTATATGCAACACTACAGAAACCGTTGTGTTTTATCCATTGATAAAATAGATGTAGTTTCTCCCTTGAATCAATTATGTTTACCGAAATATCTAATTTTATCCCAATTAGGCATATTCCTGGAATTAATGAGATTTTTTTTTAAACTAACGCCTCCATGTGGAATCAAGTCTATCTTAGTTCTGACAGCCTAATGTAAATATACGTTACGATGGTGATGGTCTAATTTTAGTAGCCCAGCTGTTGCTACGTCGTCCTTGAGGAATGGACATGTTAGTAGGTGCCGAAAGTCATTGGTTGATTTTGATCAACAATTAACGGGTACTTCAAATCAACTATTCCGCATTCACATGTAAGTAGCCTGTTGTAAACGTTTGTGTTAAGGCGTCACCTTAGTAACATTGTGTCTGCAGCGGCGCCGCTTAGATTGCGGGTTCACTTTTATTTCGTGGTTGTCCCCCGAAATGAAAACTGGGCCTTTATGTCAGTAATGGCTAGATAAGGGATAAATAAAAAAAAGCAACGGAAGCTTACTATAAATATTATTTTGGGAAGATTTCAGAGAAATCCTTGTGTCAGCAGATTCTCCCTACATTTTCGGTCCGTGAAGATCTTCAGAAGATCTGTCTATTTCACTTTTTATCAGAGACACAGTACTTCATAATTTAGGGGAATATCTGGCTGAGGCGAGATCCTCAGCATCCTCATTTTGCAAGTTTATTTGATCTTTCATTTCATCCGCTGTGTGAGAAGACACTCTTGTAAATTATCTCTGATTTAGTTCCATGAAATAAACGATTATTTTCTATGAATCATCAACAATATTGTAGCGTTATCTGGGCCAGGAATCATCACACAATTTTTTTTTTTTATTGCAAACTAAAGAGATTACCACAATACAATCACTCCACTACGGCTTTCTGTACCCTTCCTCCCCTCGAAAACCCCTGCCCACAACTACAGCCAACAGATCACTGTTATCGATCAATCGGTAATTTCAATTATTATCGATCGTTTCTCGACCGACGAGATAACCTCGTTACAATATGGTTGTCACTAAATGTTTGTGTCCCAAGAGCTAAAATGGCTGCTCAAGAGTTGACTATATGGGATTTCCCAGTTCCAAAACTTTTTTTTTCCTACGCCAAAGGAGGCATTTCTGCCATTTGGTTTCGAACAGCCCAATAAAATTTAGCTTTGTTCACGTAACTCCTGTCTGTAATTAAGTCCGTCGTTGCCACACATGCAAATATGTGATCGCCGGTCATCTCACCATCTCCACACAGGACGCAGTCTGAAGACTCAGCCTCTCCTATTCTCTCCAGGTGGTGCCGCCAATAGTCATGTCCAGTGTTCAACCTGAAGTATGCCAATGCCACCGCTCTTGATAAAGTCAATGGAGGGCGCTTCTTAGGATCTAGCAATGCCACCCAGTTCTTACCCACACATTCTCCTCTACTCCTTTCCTCCGCTCTTTCAGTGATAACGCTTCGGGCCATTTCTTTCTACTAGCAAGAATTCTAGCATTAGCCGAGGGATGTCCTGAGGCTATTGCCAACAGTGCTGCCCTAGAATCCGACAGCAGAACTATCTTCTTTGCGCTGGCGTGAGCAAGCTTTTCTAAAGCCAACGTAATAGTAGCTACCTCTCCATCAAAATTGGTAGCGTTTGCTCCAGCAGGTGCTGATAGTTGGAACCGGCTGCTATAGACACCTGCACTCGCATTTTTATTTGCCTTTCTAGCTGACCCATCAGTGTATATATGGATCCATTCTGGCTCTGGGTAGCGCTCGGCTACAGTGGCCAATGCCACAGTCCTTAGATCTTTCGCAGGGGTCATGGATTTGTTGATGGGCGTTATTAGATCCAGTGCTATAGCATATGGACACGTCCAAACGCTTTGTTTAGTAAAGTCAAGCAGAGGCTCTCACATCTCAAAGTTCAGGCCTAGGCTAGGATTTTGTTGTTTCAATAAATGTTAACTGCGTTTTTAGTCGCCTAGCATTACCAACAGTGCTGGCCCAGTAATCACTGCCATTCCTTAGCACGCGCTCGTAAAGGATGACGGCATTCATTTTTCGCCTATCTTTTAGGGACTCGATCTCTATTTTCAGTTGCATGGCTAGAATCGGTGTCGATTTAGCCGCACCGGTAATAACCCTCAATGCCTTATTTTGAACTATATCAAGACGTCCCAGCACTGAATCGGTAGCTGTAACCATAATCCCTGATCCATATTCCAGGACTGGTCTTATATATGACCTATATGCATGTCTTAACACCTCAGCCGTTGCTTCCCATTTTATGGCTGTGATTCGTTTTATTAGTCGCAGTCTTGATTCTCCTTTATCAGCAGCATGCTCACATTGCTTAGCCCAGGTTAGCTTATCATCCTAGATATTTCGCTTCATGAGTCCTGTTAATATTCTGATTATCAAAATTCACACGGAGCTCATGCTGCTTCAGTTCCAAAACTGAGTAGTTCCTTTTCCTCTGCTTCTCTAACCGTTGTTATCTCCCTGCCAAATTTGTGGTGTGTTTACCTACAGCAGCAAAACCCTTTCACAGGTTTTCACTACAGATGCAAGACGATCGGCTGTAGCTGAGCCATCGGTAAACACAGTCAGCTGGGTCTGTGGTATTTATTTATTCGAGTGTCCTTAGTAGGGTTTCTGGTGTCTCTCATTGTGTGCATCAAGTTTGGATGGAGAATCTTATAACCACCATCTTACATATTACATTGAGAGAACCACTATAAATCTGCATCGGTGCTCTTGCAACCAGCTCGTGACAATATTTGGTTCTTTGTCGTTCTGCAACCTCTAAAAAAGTTACTTAAGTAATGACTATTTTGTGAATTATCCAAGATGGATAGTATAGATTCAAAAGCAGTTGCAATGAATTCTGATCTATAATACAAGACATAAGAGAAACGCAATACGGGTATAATCCCTTAGATATGTCGACAACAAACGAAGGGGAAAACCGCGAACTGCTTAGGCCTAGGGGCGACAGGAGATGTTTTTGGTTTAAGATAATGTACAGCAACAAGCGCTGGTTTATTGACACGGGCTTAAGAAAATTCATGATCTGAATTCTAAAGTTCTACCTTATTCACCTGACTTGTTTCTAACTGTCTACCATTTATTCAGAGTGTTTGACATATTTTTCAGGAAAGGGAAAAGGAATACCTCTGTATTGTATTTAAACAAACCTCTCAACTTCTCAGAATATAAATTACTGATTTGAATTTTATAGAATGTCTCTTAATATTGAATGAAGTGCACCAGAATAACTACTTTGTTTAGAATTTTTCATGTACCCTAACTAGTGAAACTATCTTATCTATTTGTACCATGTATGTAATATAAATTTTATAATGTTTATAATTTATCAGCATTCTAATGACGTCATCATAACTTTTATTGTTTATCTGGGATAAAGAAAAACGGTAATATACAGAGTAAATTTAGTATGGCTATTGCTGTCATAAAAATATAATTAATTTTTATTTAAATATGCCATTTTTATGTAAATGTATTTATCCCAGTTGTTCTTAGTTTTGTTTAAAAAAGAAATTAAAACTGCCAATTCACTGATCGTAAAGGTCTGGTAATCATACAGATGTGGAGTGTAAACTTCAGGTAATTATCTGGACTACAGTCTGGATATTTTACTCGGTTATAGTTTAAGATGGAACGGCGGATTAGTTGATAGATATAGCTTAAACCTCACTACGCTATTATATTTGTGCAATTGTTAACTTTGATAATGCAAGAGGTTATTATGTACAAAAATATCAGCAATAGATAGCATTCTGATGAAGATTTTTTGTTGGAATTATGGAGACTCTAGGTGCAGGTACTATAAATGAATTACGACAAGAAATTGAAAGACTTAGTCGTGAACTTGACCAGGCTAGTAGTGAAAAAGTCCAGTCTGCTCAATATGGATTGGTGTTATTGGAAGAAAAAGAAAACTTGCAGCAGAGGTGTGAAGAACTTGAAAGTTTATACGAAAACACCAGAAATGAACTTGACATTACCCAGGAAGTATGTACTAGTTTGTCACAATTCTTTATTTTTAAGCTTTTTTTTAACTTTATCATATAGCATACAATCTATTGCAGTCTGCCTCTAAATATATTTAATTCAAACTTGTAGTATAGAATGTCACAATCCTTATGACAGATTCTGAGGAATGCATTCACATTATTTTTCTGTAGTCTCTTCTCAAGATACTTATAATTTATCTATCCAAGAATCCATTTTACGATTGCTTTAGACCGAAATTTTGATTTTATTCAAAAGTTTTCTGTAGAGGTGATAATGATTTATTGTTATGTTTTTACTTTTACTCATTTAGTAACATGAGTTCTAAAGAATTCTTTACATTTTGAGATGATCTCTATTTTAGAGGATAACTGTTATCATATTTCTATATCTGCTGTATTCATAACCTTATAATAGCATATATTGATCGTACATTTTGAAGGTTTAAATCAAATATGTTTTATTACTTTCTTTTAGCTGATGCCTTCTTTGTATTCAAGTGTTATTTTAGCATTTTCTCTCAGTAAAAACCTTAGTTTTTAAGTATAGATTAAATAAAAGTGTACTTATGTTTGTGAAGGTACAGATATTTTGTGATTATATACTTAAATATAAAAAATTAACTGCTAAGCCAAGAGACTGTTTGCGTACTATGATATAATGGTGAAAAGTTGCTGAAACTCTAGGGCCCAAGTCAAGAGTTAAATCTTACATACACCTTCTTTTTCTTTGAGTCGTTTGTGTTATGTAATGTTTGATAGTTATTAGTTGGACCTAATATACTTTTTTTTAAAGTTTTTATTAATTTTTTTTAGTGAATTTTTTTTCATTTTAAATTGTTTCATTAAGTGTTATATTTTCCCTAGGCGTTGGCGAAATTCCAGACAACTCACAAGGTTACTAAGGAATCTGGAATTGAGCAGGAAGAATCCCTCCTCAGCGAATCAGCTGCTATGGAAACATCTCTCAATTCCACTATCCTTGATTTAGAAAATGATTTGAAACAAGTAACTACCTTTTCTAGATTTACTTTTATGATACGGAAATGGAGCAATTACTTTAATTGTAATCAATTTCTGGATATTCACAATAAATTGATTATTAGTGCTTTTTGCAGTTATTATTTAATTAGTTTCCTAATGTATTATTAGCTATTAATTATTAAACTTATAATTTTTATATTTCTTTTCATTGGTGTAGTTATCATGATATGAATTAGAATCATTATTATTTACAATAATATAACATTATAACATTATTATTTTTACAATATTTATCATCTCTTTAACTTAATATAATGGTACAATACTTTTCTTGATTTGATAGGCATGCGATAGAATGCTTTGTCCTAAATTGGCTCTTGTTATGGAACATAAAACTCATTTTTCCTTGGGACAAAATGTTAGTCAAATACTTTAAATCTTACTAACAATTCAAATTTTAACATAGCTTTCTACAGTGACTAGTTTAGATTAACCCTCAGGAATTTCTTGAAATAGGATCTTAGTTGATATTTTTTGTGCTTGTGAATTTCAAGTAATCTGTTGAAGTATGACTTAATCTCGTTAAAACCAATTTAGTAGAAATTCAAGGTTTCTTGAAAATATCTATCCTTTTGATATTTTTCCAGTAATTTCATCAATTAAAGCAAAACTATGTCTCTTGTTCGTTATAATTTTTAATATTTTAACCTCTCAAATGGCTTATTATCAAAACGATTCTCGTGTTACTTGTGTAATGAATCATAGTTAAAGTTCATTTTGATTGACTTTACCTTGTTTCTATTACTGAGATTTTATGTATATGATACCTATAAAATTCAAATATAAATTATTGAATTTGGTTGATAACTTAACATGTATTACATTCTCTTTTATCTGAGATATAGCAAGATACAATATTGCTATAAATTATTAAATGTTTAATTTTAAATATGTAAATATAGTAATTTAACTAAGTAGTGTGTTTGTAACTAGCTTGCTCTTGGTGTAATCTTAACCTTATTTTTTTCCTATACTTCAGTTCTGGTTAGTAAGGTTAGTAATTTACTTTAGTGGTAAAAAACAGGTGTTGTAGCTGGTAACTTCCAATTATCAATTTCTGTTAAAAAATCTACCAAGCTGACACTCTCCATATGAAATCAATGATGAATATTTTTATATTATTTTTTTAACTTATTAATTCATAAGACATTTCATAAAACTCTCATATGAATACAATTTATTTAAAATTTTTATAGATTTTCTGAAAAAGTGGACATCTATTATCTTTATTGATACCCTGACAAACTGAATATGAATTTGTTAATATTTCAAACATTTTTTTCAGATTTTAAAATCTTTAAATTTGTCTCCATCTTTTCTTCTCCTATTTAGATCTACAATATAGGATTTTACAAAGTTTCTTTTCGTCTCTCTACTTCATTTGTCTTCCTATTTTTGTGATATTCATTGTCATTCAATGAGTTGGGTGTTGGCTAATGTGCTCTTGTCAACAATGGTATTGGTTAACAGTCAAGTTCTTATCTCGCAACATTGGAGAGGGGTCATTTTGTTCTATTACTTCTATCTGAATTCTGAAATCTTGAATCCATTTAATTTTCTTGTCTCCTTGTTTACTTTGCCATAGGAATTATGTACTACCATACCTTGTATGTTTTTTGTTTTTTATGGTTGGACATTGTTTTTTACCTTCGAGTTGTTGAACTTCTTGAAATCTTCAAACATAACCAAATATAGGAAGGAGATAGTCGGGAATGCGTTCAAAAGAAACAAAAAATAATTATCAACTATTCATTTGTCAAGCAAATGATTAGTAGATAACTATTTTTTGTTCCTTTTAGCGGCACCTCCATTATTATTATTACACTGAGGGTCGGGAATCCCTTTTTCACTTCCACCCAGTTGGATCTTTTGTTAGTTACCCCTCTTTCCATTAGATATCCCATATGAATCCTATGCTTCTTACGAAGTTCAATAATTCTTTTGGGTTTGTTCTAGAAATGTCTTCAGGTTCCATTCTGTCCTGTCCCAAATACTGCAGTCTTCGAAAGGCAAGGGGTTCACATTCACACAGAATGTGCTATGCATTTTCTTTGTCTTTCATACATAGATGACAGATGGAATCCTCCAACAGCCTCATCTTCTTAAGATGATATTTTAAGGGGCAGTGGCCCGTGAAGAGTTCATTTCTAGTAAGTTGGAGGTAAAATTTTATTTTTTCCTCTTTTATTTTAATAAAGAGCTTGGATTGCTTCATGCCTGGTTTCAATGTCCAGTATTTCCTTCTCTTTATGTTCCCAGGAATCAACCACCTTCCTGATTGCACTTCCAGATATGTTGCAATATGGCTCAGGGCCAATAAGCATCATTTCTGATCCCTTCCTTCTAGGGTATCTGCCTTCTTGTTTCCTTCAATCCCTTCATGTCCTGGGGTCCACATCAAGATCAACGACATCCCCAACTATCTCCTTCATATTCAGTTATGTTCAAGCATTTTTTATTTATAATGACCAAATAATACTTTGCAAACCTGTCACAGGTGCTGACAGAAGGCTCAATTTTTAGTAGCATTTCCCTAATCTCTCCTCTGCTTTTGGATCAGGGAAGGCCTGATACATTCAGGCCTTTGAATTGGATTAATTCATAATTTTCAATGGATTGTTTTCATTTTGGTATCATATTTCACATAAATCCTAATCTGTTTCCATTTAATTTACCTCTTCTCTGCTCATTATAGTTTACTTAAAGTGCTATAAACCTCAGTTGTTTTTCTTCTATCAATGAACGTTAAGAATGACTCCATTTAAATTTTTAACTACAAGAGAAAAAGTTGAGATTATAAATTACAGTTGAAAAAACAAAAAAATTTGTTAGGCCAAAAATCTAAAATCAGAAGGAATCAAATCAAGATATCAACTGTTATCTTGCCTTAGGATAAGATGCTCTCCCCTATTCTAATCAGACTGTGGTCAGTCAGTCAGTGGCCCTATCAAGCATACTTAAAGAACGATGTTGCTCTGGACTCTCCAGCTGACCCTGTCTCTCATAGCAATCACAGATGCATCCCTAATTTTAGATAATCTCTTTCTACTTTGATGTTAAATATTATCTTAGTCCTCATTCACTGTATAGTCTATTTATTTATAAACTTATTAGACAAGGTAAGAATACCTGCCTTAAATATTCAATATTGCCCTTAGAATCTATCTTCACTTTATTATATCACTTAAAAGGAGCTACCTAGGCTTATTCTATCTTATAATCATCTTTGAATCTAAACTCATTTCTCTCTTAGGCCTGTATGTTTAACAATATCTATTTCAACCTAAAATTATTAAAAAATTCATCTTATTTTAGGGATAATTATATAAAATTAACGTTTATAGTACCCAATCGATATTCATTTATGTTGAGCTTTGTCATTTTGTTTCTTTATTAATATATTGTTAAAAAATTAGCCTCTGTCATTATTTCTATTTTCTCCTTTGTTCCCCATTATTGAAAAATGCCCATGAATTTTTTCCCGTGAAATTACTGATTAAAATTCAGTATATGAACAATTATATTATTTGTTATTTTTTTAGATGCACACAAATGGTGTTTTAAGATAATGTATTTTACTAATTATAGACTAATATTAGTCTAGTAAGACTTTTTTATGTCTTATCATCTAACAAAGAGGGGAGGGTAAAATAATTGAATTAGAACTCGTATGTCAGAAAAGAGTTGGCGTTAAGGAGCACTGAGAGGAAGACCAGAGTTGTTGGTAAGGGAAGGAATGAGACTCAGTGGTTAGGGAGCTAAAGTGTTTCCTGGAATAAAATATAATAACATAAGTAAATATGAGAATGTGACAGCCACTAAGGTACTGAAAGGTGGGTTTACATCGGAGATGTAATTACAGGAAGAATAACAGAAATGGAGAAATTTGATTTTCAAAAATTATATTATAATCTGTAGTTTATCTCTGGTGTCTCTGGTGCATTTAAATACATAGTCTAATCACTTATAATTTTTCTATATTTAAGTAAATTTCTTACTGATAGGACTTTTTTATTATTTTTCAGATGAGACAGGAGTTAGATAGAGCAGTGGAAGAGAGAGATAGAATATTACATGAATATAATGAATTAAATAAATGTAAAATTGAAATAGAGCGTGAAAGGAAGCAAATTAGGTCGGAATTAAAAGAAATAAAGACTAGAGAAACTCGTCTTCTTCTTGATTATTCCGAATTAGAAGAAGAAAATATTACTCTTCAAAAGCAAGTTTCAGGACTGAAGTCATCTCAGGTAAATATTTTTTTCTTATTTTATTCTTTTTAATACTTTTTATTTATTTATTTTTTTGTTAACAATGGATAGTTCCACTTTAAGTTCAAGTTCCAAGTGCTCAGGTGATCAGTTCTGACCTGAGGGTTTACTTTTTCATTTCTGTGGTGGTTCCTCAAAATCCTTGACCCTCCACCATGGTTAGAATAGGTTGGTTTCCTCTAGATAAACCGCCACCCTCCCTGACCAGGAAGGGGGTTTTAAAAATTAAAAAAAAAGTTCCACTTTTTTATTAGTTCTTAGGGAAAAAAAATTTCGAATCTACATGTTTATGTTTGAGATAAATAAAGTATAAGGTTGTCAATGAATACAAAATTTAATGATAAAAAACTATTATCCTACTAGTTTTTTAATTAGCACAGCTGTTTCCAAGGTTTATGCACTCTGAAGTCTAATTTTGGCAAAGTTGGTAAAATTTTGTGTTGTCACAACTGTCATTTTGAACTTGATTCTGGTATGAATTTACAATGTTAGTTACTCATTTGAAGCAATTTTTTTTTAATTCACTAGGCAGTTTTAGTTAGAAAGCCCAATTTTGGAATTATAAATTAAAAGTAGAAATAAAGTGTGAAAACGTTTCACTAAACCTAAAAATCTTTCTCCATTTAATTTATAAACCTATGAGAGATAAGAAAAACGTCATAGGACCAATGTTGTGTATTGTTTTGACTTTAATTGGTCTATCAAGTTTAAAGACTAATAGTGTCTTCTAAGTGTCAAATATAATTTTAAAATTGGTGAAAAGTGTACAAAATTTGTGTCTAAAAAATTCTAGCTAAAGTATATCTGATGAAAACATGACAAAAATTTATAGACTTTATAAAACTTATAAATATCGCAAAACATGTAACCGTTGATATAATCTTTTTGTTAATAGGTATTAACATTTACAATACACCTTGAAAAATAAATCTTATAGGTTTTAAAATTGGATCTGCCAGTTTGATTTTTTTGGGAGTAAAACATTAGTATTTTTACTGTTTCCTATATTTTATATTTTAGAATTTCCTCATATGTAATCAGCCAAAAGGTATAAATTTGCCAATTTCCTAGTTTATTCCTTAACTGGAAGTAGATTAGGATTTGTACAAATGAGCTAGTAAAAGGGAGAAAAAGTGACTCACTACCTGTGGATATGTGAAAGAGTAGCACCAGGTATTTAGCTTTGAAATATAAGGTACTTGCTAATAATTCCAAATTTGGGGGTTTACAAATTGTATTTGAAAGATTTTTAATTTAGAACAACCATTTCTATGATAGGATTTTTAAAGTCACTACATCGAATTACTTGACAAAGTTGAAAAAAATTTTTGTTTTTGCACCATTTCAACCATATTGCTGGGCAAAACCATATTTAATCAGTGTTAGTTTCTATTTCAGGCATTCGATTGTGAAACATGGTGACTGAAAAAATGAAAACTTTCACGATGACAAACTGTTTTTTAATTACAATGTTTTACCTTATAGCAGAAGTTTAATTCAATTCCAAAATTATTCCTTAAAAAACAGATATTTTCAAAAATCTTTAAAATAAGCTCTAAAGAACCCTGTGAATTCACAGCTAATGTCAGATGCAATGTTTTATGATTGATAGCCTCATTAGTTGTTATTTACTGAAACTGTAGACAATTGATAAGTGCATTTAAGAAGCCCAAATAGTTATGATAATTAATGAATTTTTAATGAGGTTACAAATATAATAAACTTGAAAATGGTGAGGAAAAATTTGAGAAAAGTCAGAAATTTTTTCAAGGTACTTTACTTATTATCTAGTGATTATTTTGTGGCACCAACCCGTTTCCAATGAATTCTTTATTTACTTCTAGGATTTGTGGTGGCTATAAACATGTTTATGGTTGGATACTAAAGGTTTAATTTAAATCTATAATGATTTAAGGTTTAATTTATAATCATACTACTTGAGATATATTATCAATATCTTATTTCCTATTCAATTTTTAGTCAAGTAGTATGATTATAAAGTTTAATTTAAATCTATAATGATTTAAGGTTTAATTTATAATCATACTACTTGAGATATATTATCAATATCTTATTTCCTATTCAATTTTTAGAATTTTTTTTCTTGTTTAATTTAAATGTGGAAAAAAGTGCCATGATATTAAATAATTTTCCAAGTGGGTATATTAAATGACTGTAATGTTATGATATTGTTTATACTTGTTTACAGGTAGAGTTTGAGGGTGCAAAACATGAAATTAGTCGATTGCAAGAAGAAGTTGAAGTTTACCAACAGCAGGTTGATGAACTAACTAAACTCAAAAAGATAGCAGAAAAGCAGATGGAAGAAGCTTTAGAATCATTGCAGGTACTCATTTATGATTTTTATTTTTCATTTTATTTTCTATTGTGTTTAATTGAACATATGTTTTATGTTATCTTTCATTTAGCAATACAAATATAGTATTTATTAACAAATTATTTCATATATCTTATACTTATATCCTTTAATATTTTATTCATGTTCATTGTAAGTATAATGTGTGGGAAAAAATTAAAAATAAAACAAAATGTCATAATATAATTTTTTGACATTTAATTCTTTGAACTTTAAAGGAACACAGCACCTGTTTTAATGATTAAAAAAAACTTTTTTGTACATGATTCGTTAAAAAACTGTTTCACCAACAACTTTTTTATCACATTACTCACTTTATTATTTATGTTTGTTTATTTTAATTTTTTTATTTTCAGGCAGAAAGAGAAGCAAAATATGCCATGAAAAAGGAATTAGATCATCGTATTAATAGTGAATCTATGTATAGTTTGAGCAATTTGGCTTTCAACATGAGAGGTACATTTGACATTTATATCTTTTTCATTCTACAGTGTTATTTTTTCCTCATATGAATAATTTATTTACTGTTATGTTCCTTTTGTACTTATGTCAGATTCTGTTTCTTGGAAAATGACTTAAGTCAAGTCCTATACATAAATGTAAAAACATTTGTATTGTCAAATCCATTGAAAAAACACTTTTTATTTCATTTATTTGTTTCTTTTTGTTTTTCATTATTGTTTGAACTGTAATTCTTGGTTAACCTAATTTTTCATATATA
>NW_027107431.1:561101-580322 GCF_000696795.3 Halyomorpha halys | reverse complement strand
AATAATAATTATACTTTATTTATTCTGGGATGAGTCCCTTTAAAATAATACAGAGAGATAGACAGATGTAGGCTGAGGAACCTCAGAGATACATAAATAAAAATACGAAGGAAATAAATAGTCATTATAAAAAAATAATTATAAGTTACTTTCTAACTTTAATTAGTTAGAAATAAAAAAAAGAAAAAAAAAAAACATGATGTAATAATTTATATGCATATTTACAATTATACCTATTTACAATTTGATGGGGTCTGAATGGATAAGAAATGATTGAACAGGCGGGGTTTAAAGGTAGGGAGGGTATTGGAGCGACAGATGTTGGAAGGGGTGGAGTTCCGTAAGGATGAGGATCAGATAATGAATGATCTATTGAAAGCAGCAGTTCGGTAAGCCATTGTGTATAAATCTGAAGAACGGGAACAGGTATTGTGCGAACGAACAGAGGATTTGAATTGAATGAACTCAGAACTGTATAAAGGTCGGTAGGATTGGATGATTTGGAAGATGAAGGATGCCAGGAAGTATTTACGATGGTAGGAAGGATAAAGCCACTTTAACTCTGCATAAAAACGGGAAACAAAGGCGTCCCTTGGGGTCCCAAAGATGAATTGTACCTAGCAATTTATCAAACATATTAATTTTGCCTCGAGATCCCCAGAGATGCCCCCATATACTGTACAGCAATAGTCAAAGTGAGGAAATATTAAGGAAGTGACTAGGAGCCTATGGGTTTTAAATGGATATAGGTGGCGGAGGTAATTTAGACATTTTAAAGTGGAAGAGGAAGGGTGGGAGATATTGGATACATGGTTTTTCCAGGAAAGTGTTTGATCCCAGGTTTTTAATCATGGGGTAAAATTTGATGGCATTATCAAGTGGGAACAGAGTTGGAATATTAGGAACAGTTTTTAGGAGGTGAATTGAGCCTATTAAGATTGCCTTCGTCTTCTCCGCATTCAGTTTTAACTTGTTAGCTCTCGCCCATTGACAAATCCCATCCAAATCTTCTTGAAAGTTTTTCTGTGGCTGATAATTAGGCCAGAATGCAGGTAGGACAGTTTTATTTTGAAGTCATCTGCATAGATGTGGTATAGGGAGTGATGGATCTGGAGGGGAAGGTCGTTAATGTAGATAGCAAAGTGAGCAGGAGATTGAGAGGAACACCACAAGAGAGGGGTTTGGTCTTAGGTGGAGATTGACCGGGAATGACTACATACTGGGACTGATTTGAGAGAAAGAATTTGAACCAACACAGGGCACTGTTGGATAGAGGAAGATTATGCAATTTAGTAAAGAGGATGTGATGGTCAACTGTGTCAAACGCTTTGGAAACATCTAGAAGGATCAGGATAGTAAGGTTTTGGTGTTCAATAGAGTTTTGGAGGTCATGTGTTATTTCATGGAGAGTAGATTATGTTGAATAGTCAGGTTGAAGGCCAGATTGGAAAGAGTTGATAAGGGAACGTTCCTCTAGGAAGTTGGAGAGTTGACTTTGGACAAGGCGTCCTAGCGGTTTTGAAAGGTTGGATTGGAGAGAAATAGGACGGAAGTCATGCAATGAGTTAGGATTCTAAATTTCCTTCAAAGGCCGGACCAGAGCAATTTTCCAGGAAGATGAGAATATGGAGTTTTGCTATGAAAAGTTGTAGATGTGGTAAAGAACTGGAATAACGACAGGAACTCTGGATTTTATTAGTTTTACTGGAATGTTATCAGGGTCATAATCATTGGTGTGGAATTTTAGGACAGCAGAAAGTAATTTATCATAGGACAGATGTGAGAAAAAGAAGTCTTCAGGACTGAAATTGTGATGTTGCATATTGGAAGTAGAAGAATTATGAGCGTAGGATAAGAAGTGGTCATTGAGATCATCTGGAGTCACATGAAAGGAACTAAGATTATTAGATTCTGGTAGGTATAGGTTATGAAGTATTTTCCATTTGGATTTGGAATCAGGAGCATTTGAAAGGGCATTATAAAAGTAGGTGGCTTTAGCAAATCGGAATGCAGATTGTGTTTTGCGTAATTTCATACCATTTCCCTGAAAAACTGGCACATGAAACACTTTTATTACTCATTTTCCTTTTTATAATTCCTTTTTACAAGGCCTTGAAGCAATGCAAGAAATAAAATTAAAAAGTGAGAAAAGAAAGGGATTTGTTAAAATATGGTTTTATTGTAGATACATGAAATTTTCATTCATATCGGTTGTGATTGTTTCTGGGAAGGTACTAATTGAATTCATGTCTTTCCGTCTATTGAACATATTTATTTTTAACTCATATATTTTTTCTATTGCTTTTTAAAATTAATTTAGTAGCTTTATTTTTCATTTAATTTGATTTTTAACGACTTTGATTGAATTAAAATGTTTCTTTTCAACTGATATAACTTTGAAATTGGTTTGAGCTAAAATAGCTCCTTGTAGAAACTGGTTAACACCATAACTTTGAAATGATTTAAGATGGGAAACTGCCTGTGCTTGTATGTTTTGTTATTTGTTGGCTGTGATTAATATTTTAGATTTCTTTCTTACTTAATATTATAAGGTATTGTATTAAATTTACAGCAATTGGCGAAGAAGGATCTTTGGGTAGTGATGACGATGATATGCCTGTTTTAAAACGCCTCGATGACATTCAAAATACAGTCCTTGCATCTCCTGATTCTAAACATGTTGACCTTTTCAGTGAAATTCATTTAAATGAACTTAAGAAACTAGAAAAACAACTGGAACAGGTAATAATTGTTAAATTTATCTCTGTTGATTGACCTATATTTAATTATTTTTATTTATTGTTTTTATCTTAAACCTAGTTAAATAAATATTAATAATAACTTGTATTGATGAAGGAACAGATAAATAGTGCTTTCTTAAAATACTTTACTTCTTAAATAATGAGTTGTCTTCTAAACTAATACTATGGAGAATACTTAAAAAGAATGAATAATTCATCATTTGATCTAAATTGCAATACTATTATCAAATAGCAAATTATATCCATTTGGTTTTTCCATTTTATGAAGCAGTATCAATCGATTACCAGAATACTTCTGAAATTTATACTTTTAGTCTTGCTGAATTTGTGATTTAATTCTTTGTTACTTAAGTAGTCAGCATAGCTGAGGTGCTGGCTAAGCCTTTTGTTGATTATTCCCCTAGGTTTGTTCGTATATTCCTTGGTGTGCTTCCAAGTGAGAAATTAAAAAGTGTTTTTGCTATGGAATCACTTCTCGCTGGTGGTGCTCTTAATTTTCATCTTTACCATGCATACGAGGTTCTTTGCATTGTCAAGTTTCAGCAGGTCTTCATACAGCTGGTATCTGATCATACTGTTGTAAGCTTAGCGGAACTCTATGAAGAAATGGTGAAGATCTACATTATATCCATAGGTATTCTCCAGAGTTTGATGTAAAGATGTGGCCTATTGTTTACTGGTAGGGATAAAACCACTCTGGTATTTGGATGCCTCCTGTTCCATGAAGTATTCAAGTTTTTGTTCAACCAGCAGGCCATCACCTTGTACGCTATACACAGTAGGGCTATGGCTCTTTAGTTTGAATAGTCCATTTTGTATTCAGGATGTTCAGCCATCTTGAATTCCTTTTTAAATTTTTACACATGGGGAAAGAATTGGTAATACTTGAAAAACTGCTAGTCATCAGGAAGTTTTGGTTTTTTCTTTTATTTTATTCAAACTTTCCATTGGAGACCTATGCAGCCCCTGAGTGGGAATGTCAAAATTTATTTCTCGGGTCCTATGTAGAATAAATATACTCAATTCAAATAGACTTCCAATTGTAGTTGTAAATATGAATATAATTGTATTCACATTTTTGAGTATGAATGTATTCATACTCAATGGTTTATATTCATATTCACAATTATAAATATAAGTGTTCTTGTGTTCATAACTGTGAATTCAATAGCAGTTGTATTTGTATATTTGTTTTATAACTGTATGCAGAATTATAACAAAGAATTAATCTACTTAGAAACATTTTATTTTTTAATTTCATTGATATTAAGCTATGTTACTGTTTTTAAAGGCATAGTACTTGATATTATTATCAATTTTAGAATCACACATTCGCATATAGATTTATTTCAATGTATCAGATTTATTTGATATTGAGGTCTATTTTTTTTTTTTTTTCTGGCAAAGTCCACTGCAGCCACAGATGGCCTATTGTACACCATCCCTCCTCTGCTCAGAGCAGGCCAATTGCATTTGCAAATCTGAATATTGTGTAAGGATCCACTGTCTTGTAAAGTTTGAGGTCCAACATACGATTCTTACCGAAGATAAGGAATCGTGTCCTTGCTACTGGAACACATCTACAAATTATGTGGTAGGCAGTCTCATCATCCTCTCTGTAGAACCTGCACGAAATGGACTCTCAATCACATTTTATAAAGATGCTTATTCAACTGACAGTGTCCCATATATAGATAGACCTGTCACCCATCTTAGAATACTTCTATCCATATTAAGATGAGTACCACCTGTAGAGAATAGGAGTAACTGAATCTTCGGACTGCGTCCTGTGTGGAGTTGGTGAGAAGACTGGCGATCACATATTTGAATGTGCGGCAACGGCGGACTTGATTAAAGACAGGAGTTATATCGGCAGAGCTAGACTATACTGGGCTGTACGAAACAAAATGGCAGAAATGCCTCCTTTGGCGTAGTAAAAAAAAAAAATATATTAAGATGAGTGTTACTTCTTTTCGGGCAGGATCCCATTAGTAACATTTTTGATTGTTCCATTCTTCTGATATTTCTCCAGAGTAACCCAGCCTTGCCTTCAGCTATCATTTTTATATGTCTCTTCACATGGCTGAGACTAGTCCCATATATGGGGCCAGGTGTAAAAGGAGCGGTTCCAGATCCTTTCCTAGCTAGGTAGTCCGCTCGCTCATTAACATTAATGCCTTTGTGTCCAGGCACCAATTCTACCCACCCCTTGTTGGTCAAGGAAAGAAAGTTTAAGTTAACCTTACACTCTTCCACTAATTTAGAACAGGTTACTTATCTACCCAGTGCATAAATGGCTGCCTGACTATCTGTAAAAATCGTGATTAGCCTATCCCTTGTGCCCTCTTTTATTAAAATCTGACCACAGACATTGATTGCAAACACCTCGGCTTGATACTGTGGTCTGCTTTCCAAGCAAAATGAATATGCCTTAATTAGGCATATCCATTCTCCATATTCCTGCTCCAGATCCTTGTTCCATTAAGGATCCATCTATATAGCAGTTTACTTCGTTGCACGGTTTGTGTGGGGTAGACCATTCAATCTTAACACTATAGTAAGTGACCCTATACTTCTTCACCTTAAGGTCAGAATGCACAGCCAGCATTGCGTCTTCATTGATCCTCCTGAACAGACTTCCATATGTCCCTCATAGGTAGGGAATGAGAGTTGGTTCCTAATTTCACAAGCCTATATGCAGAGCTAAGGGCTTGAGCCTCATTTTCTATAGGCAGCAGTGTTATTTTCAAAAGAACCTCCATCACTGCAGAGGGAGTGGTGCTCATGGCACCAGTCATCATAAGGCATGCCAGTCTCTGAAGTTTCCCAAGCCAGGCTCGGGATTTGCTGGTCGTAACCTTATGCCACCATACGATAGCGGTGTTTAAGACAATGAGGCTTATCGCTGCCATGCACAACCAGTATTTAACTTTTGGTTTTAGGCCCCAGGATTTACCTTTGCATGCCCAGAGACAACTCGGTACCTTCATACTGGTCCTTTCAACATGAAGTTGCCACTTCAGTTTACTATCAAGAGTAACGCCAAGATGTTTGACCTCGTTACAGAATTCCAATCATTCACCGTTAAGATATGGTGACCTGATTGTGATATTCCGTCTGTTAGTGAAGACACTAAGACACCTTTTGAGGATTAATACTGAGACCATATTCCTGGCACCATCCATTCATAAGATCTACTGATCTACAGCAGTCCTGAGATAGTCTCCGGAAATTTGCCTCATATCAACACAGCAATATTGTCAGCATATCCTTGCATGTAAAAACTTGCATCATTGGATTTGATCAGTAAGGTATCAACCGCCATACACCATTGGAGAGGAGATAACACACCACCTTGAGGACAGCCACCAACGGGCTTCATCCAGATCTTAGTGTGTCCTAGCTCTGATGTGAGCAATATTTCTTCCAACAATGCATTAATTAATCCATTTGGAAGAAAGCTGTCCCACCCCTTTAATTTCCATGGCTCTTACCATGGTTCCATAAGGGGTGGGATCAAAGGCGCCTTCAGTGTCAATAAAGACACCTGCCATAATCTCCTTATAGGCTAAACTCTTTTCATTCCTGGACACATAGTGGTGCAGGACATCCTCACAGACTTTCCCAGCTTGATAGGCAAATTGAGCACTGTGTAGTGGTCTCTCTACCTGCTTAGTTTCCCTAATATGTCTGTCTATAACTTTCTCAAGTATTTTCATTAAAAAAGATGTCAGCCAAATAGGTCTGTAAGCCTTTGGATTGTCGTAAGACGCTTTCTATGGTTTAGGTATGTAACACATTTTTGACACTCACCAATTGCTTGGAATGTGACTCAGTGCCAAACTTCCCCTTAGTAATCCTAAGAAGTATGGTTTCAAGACTGGTAAACCTTTTTGTAATAAGGCCGGAAAGATTCCATCCGTACTGGCTGATTTAAAAGGTGAGAAAGATCTAACCTTGCCTGAATTGACAATCCTATTTGCCTCGACCCACTTATCTTTACTACAAGTCTAGCTCTCTATAGTAGGAATCGTGTCATTTTCTTCTATCAGTACACGCTCAGGGAAGTGTGAGTATACCAAAATCTTCAGGGTTCCCACTTCAGAATTGGTGAACCCCCCTTCCGCCCCAACAGCACCCAGTGCTCCCCTTTCAGAGCCCCTGGATAGAATCCTATTAATTCTGAACATGGAGGTAGCATCATTAACATCATTACAGAACCTTCTCCACACCTCTCTTTTGGCTTTCCTTACAGCCTTGTTAAAGTCAGTTAGTGCACTTTTATAAGTGTCCCAACAGCCTGTTCTTATTGCTGTATTGAAGTCTCCATATGAGTCCTCTCAGCCTAGCTAATTCCTTATTCCTCATTAAACAGGTCGTATTTCTGTTGGATTGGATCCTACATACACTTTTATTATCAATGTAGGATCTTATAATCGCGTGTTAAGGATGTATTAAAGCATTCAAGTTGCCAGGTGTTCTTAATGGTTCTGGAACAACTTTTGACCTCTTCTCCGAGTTGAGTACAGTAAGAATCCCAATTAGTTAACTTTGGATTCCAGTAAACTGACTCGGTTACATCATATACTGACATATCTAATGTACCGATGGTCTCAGCACGACTCTTTGTCCGAGACGTGCCAACTCTTGATCGTCGGACCTACTCGGCATGTGGCTATTGTTACATCTATGATTTCCACCCTCACCCTATTAACGAAGGTAGATTTGCTACTTTTAATGAGGACCTCTAAATCATGCCCTAAAAGATACTCTAAAAAAGACTCACCTCTCTGGCTGGTGTTCGTACTCCTCCCAAAGCTAATGATGAACATTGGCAACCATGGAGGCTACCATTTCATCCTTCCCAGCCAGCCTGTCCACCAGCTTCCTCAAGGCCGCCGTCGGGATGGCCTCTTCATGGGGGAGTTAAACAGAGGCAATTGTCCTATGGGTTTCCTCTTTGAGGGCCAATTATTATGTTGTTGGAAGTGTAATTGTGTATTTTTGAAAATATTATCGATTTTGAGATATTAATATTTTAACTTTTCATATTCATAGCAAATGTCCTTAAATATGTTCTCAGAGGTGTAGAATTGGAAATACTTTCGAATTTAAGATCATGGGCTTGTGTATTGATTTTTTCTACATTTTGAACTTAATATGTTGTTGGACAGCTAAAAAATGAGAATATTGCAGATTTTAAAATTGTACCCCTTATCAATTTATTCCAATATTTATGATTTTTAACATATTTTGATTTTTTTTAATATATTCTTGGAAGTTCAGAAAATGAAAATTCCATTGGAGATTGTGGGCCGCCCTGGATATAAAATTAAAACTTCCTCAATAAATTAGATCCATACTAACAATAGGTAAATGTATTATAGTGCTGCAATTTTTTCTTCGATATTTATCAGATGTTATAATCATATTATAGGGGTAGGGTTGCAGCGTGGTAACGTGCCATTCTACCAATCCACAGGTTGTCAGATCAAATCCCGGTCCCATCCGGGCTTTTTTTCAAGCACAAAATTATGCAAAATTCACCGACAACCTCCCCTCGGGCATTTGTGTGGCCCGTTAGCCAATGGGTGGCACTCACAAAAAAAAGGCGTGGGAGTGACGAACACACCCTGCGAAAAAAACACATGAAGAAACGCGCAATGTATTTCCTAATACTGGGAATATTACATCCTAATAATGGGAAATACATCGTGCGAGGACTTAGGCCTCCATGGTCTGTTGCCCATAGAATAATAATAATAATATAATCATATTACAATCCTTCTTTGTTTTAAACAACTCATTTATTTTATGTTTAAGTTGTTTAATGCTGCATAACTGTAGAGTATATAAACTTTGTGATTATTATTCCAAAATGGTGAATGATTGTTGTAGTGTTATTACTTTTAACATGCATTATTTTATTTTGCTGTTATTAAAATTAATAATCATTTAATGCCAAGTGTCATTTATCATATGTTTTTTACCTTTATTATTTTTCATAGATTTGATCTCACATCGAACTCAACTGCATTATTAAGTAAAACAAATTCTAATCAATTGGTAATAATTATTAGTTATGCTTATTAACGTTTTATGTTGTAGGTCGAATCAGAAAAGGTAGCTCTTACTCAAACATTAAGGGAATCTCAATCTTCTGCTGAAAAGTATCAGTCTGAGTTGCAGGCTTTGAGAAATGGATGCATCAAATTAGCAGATCACATTAATTCTCTTCATCATTTAGCACACCAGTTGAACCCTCCATTGGTATTACTTTATTTAGCTTGTATTAAATTAGCACATAATATATTATAACGATCATAGTAATTAATTAATTTATTTTGAATTTTTAAAAAGTCGACTGGACTTTTATAAGAAAGCTGCAGAAATAAAATAAAATTGTGACTCAGGGTGGACTTACCTGAGGAAGTTGAAACCTGAGTGGATCTACTGTGGTCAAAACAAAGATGGCCCTTAGTACTAGTCAAGGCCCACAATATGCTTTTGAAATGATGATGCTCATGTGTCCTGCACATGGTAGCATCGGGATAAACACCATACATAGTTATAAGATAAACATAAACATAAAATAGTTATCTTGTTAAAATTGTGAGGAATCATAAATTGCTGACCATTATACTCCTGAATATGAATCTGTTTGGTACAACCTTTACTTCTCTATGGATTTTAAGTTTTTGATCAGTGTCTTTTCCCATTACTGTACTCCACGATGTAATTATCTTATAAAAAAAAAATTAAAAAGTTATACTAAAAATAAGTTACAAATCTGTAGCTTACAGGTGATAAATCATACTGAATATTATTTGTGAGTTGTACAAATGAGTTCAATTTTACTGCACTGTAACATTGTCTAAAACTTGGTTTAACCTGTTGTTTTCTTTAACTAATTTGAATTAATTAAATTTTATAGGATAGTGCCACATTGAATCAATATCAGAATTGGTTTTGGTTAACCTCAAGTCAAATTGAAAACATTCGTCAGGAAGTGGAACAAATGGAAAACAATTTGAACTGTAATGACATTACAACACAACTTCGACAGGAAGTAACTACACAAAAGAACAAGGTTACTATATATTCATTGACTAGAATATATACATAGTATATTAATCCGAATATTCTGCAAGTTTGACTTTGAATGACTTTGAGTTTACTTCAAATAAAATGTGTGAAATTGTGTCAAAGTTTTGATAAAAAGTGACAAAATCATAAATTTAAGATAATATCATTGAAGTTAAAAATTTGTCTATCAAACTACTTGGGATAATAACAATTAGGCATCTTTCTTGAATTAATAACTACCTCATTATTTATTTATTTTCAAGGGAAAAATCTTAATACTTCTTATTTCTTTTTATTTATATATTTTGGACGATTATTCGACTATCCAGTTCATCTCAATTATTATACATCCTCTTTATTTAAAGTGTTTGTCCCAATAATAAAATTTTTTATTGACAATTGTTCTATTGACATGTAGATTGTTCATCTACTTTTCTGTTACATATTAGACAGTCCAAAATATAAGTAACAGACAAGTAGGTGGTCAAGTCTAAATGAAAATGGGATAGTTGCTAGTGAAATATTTTGTAATTGTGACAAATCTCTTAGAATGAGGAGTACATAAGATGTCAAATAATTAAGATGTACTACATAATGGACAGTTTGTCCAAAACATTTTCCAAATTAAAGAAGTAAGTATTTTTGCTTTTTCCTTGAAAATTAATAAATTATAAAATGTTTTACCCTTAGCCCCAGGTTAACGTCATGATGAGATAATAATCCTAAAGTGAAGATTACTATCTGATGTTTTTAAATATGTTTTCAGTACTGGATATTTAAACAAAATACCTAATCATACTGAAACCTCTGTAATGGACAGTCATGAGTTGGATGAACTTGTCCACTGGGAAGGTGTATGATAGTTGTTATTACAAGTTAATTAATTTGAATAGATGAAGTTTATTAATTCAATTTTGTGTTATATTTATATGCTAAATAATTTAATAAATATTTATAAATATCAGGAAAGAAGGGGACCTCTATAAAAATTTCTGGGAGGCATTAAGGACATAATGTAAAGATGTCTCTTACAGGTCCAGGTCTATTACACTTGAGAAAGACGACAACTGTTTTGTTATTTAAAAAAGAACTTCAAAATATGTTCATATTTTAATGTAGGGAAATATTTATATCAAGTTATATAATAGCATTAAATATGATTTTCAACAAAATATAATTGTCTGTTCAGAGGGGTAAATTCATTTCTCGGTGACAAAAATTAGGCTGTCAATGTCCATAAGTGAATGCCTATTGCAAAGGCATATTATTTTAATATTGCCAAAATAAAAAAACTACTCGTAGGTAGGGATGTCCTATGTTAAGAGGGATTTCACTTAATATATTAAGTAACCATAAGTAATTTACTTGCTTTCTATTTACTATTTTTTGTATATTTTTAGCTTCATAGTACAGATCTTAAAATTGCTGAATTACAAGACGAAATTAAAAATCTTACAAATGTAACTACTGATGCCAACTCCTGTTTGGAACAAGCCCATAATGATTTAACAAATGTCTCTGATGAGTTAGCTCAATTATATCATCATGTTTGCACTGTTAATGGGGAAACTCCTACCCGAGTTTTACTTGATCATGAAAAACATTCAAATTCAGGTAAAAATTCAATTAGCTCTAGTATTAGATAATAATTTTATTTAAATATAAAAAAATATTAATACTTAACATAATATATATTATATAATATATAATACATAAAATAATAAAACTTTTCTACTATAGCTTTAAAAATTACGAGAAATTTGTATTATATTTAAAAAATTAATATCTGAAAACATATATTTATTAAACTGTGCATACTAATTTTTCTATTTATTTTTAACTATTTTCGGAGATACCTGTCATTGTATGCTTTAAATTGTATTAGGTTATAGATATCAGTTCTAGATATTAATGTCTTGTTGATTATGTTCCCTGTTATAAAGCAACAATAATTCTTATTTTTTTATTCTCATTTGTTTATTAATGATTGTTGTTTGTATTAATATTTAAAACCACTTATCTCCTGTTGATTATTTATATGAACACAACAATTTATACTTTTCTGTGTGTTTTTCTTTTTTTTTTTTTTTTTTGTTGAAATGCATTAACTTCCTATGCTCGTTTTACCACCGCAGTACAGTTGATAAACATGTTATATAGAGGACTGTCTCTCTGTCTTTCCTTGTGACTGATGTTTTACTAGGTATTATTGATCTCTCCTAGTTTCCTTCTCCCCTAATTTGCTTCAATCAGTTTAATTCCTACTACTATTGCCCAATTGTACATTTGAGTCTTACTTATGCTTCACTATGTTCTTGTACCATGATTTAAAAAAAAAAAATATGACTGAAGTCTCCATTGGAACTAAAGGAATATTATTTATTTCTGGATATACACCATTATTTAAGCATTTTTTTAAAAATATATTAATAGATCTCATGAGCTGCTTCAAATCTTTCCAGTTTAGCATCTCAATGGGAATGGTATTGATTTCTGGTGCTTCTTTATTACTTTTATTTATCTACATTTGAAATTTGTAGTAAGAGGAAGTATTATGGTTGTGAACAAGTTTGAATTCAAGTTTCCTATAGCAGCACTCGTTTTAAAGTCCCCCGAGTCCATATAACCAAATCTCTCAAAATAGTATCTGTGGGTGTGTGTATGTGAATAGCCTTGCCATCTTTCTGCAATTTTCTTTCTGTCTCCAAATAGTGAACGATACTAGTCTTGGGTAAATACCGTTTGGAGTTAAAATCCTTTATCTTGTACTTCTCCCTATTTTAGAAGCCTCAATCATTGATATAAGGTTTTCTTCTTTCTTTCTCGCTCTTTGCTTTTGCTCAGTTTTTCATTGACTTCTCACATTTACTCTAATTTTCTATAGTTCTTTTGTATCAACTTCATGGAAGCTTTTTTCTCTATCAACACAAATTGGACAAACTTTGCTATTCTGTTATTAAGTACATCTTTTACTGTTTCTATCAGTTGTTACAACAGCTCTTTTTTTTCCCTTCAATTTAAATTTGTAATTGTAGCGTTTTATAATTTTTATGTTTTTGTAGGTGATGATTCAGCTGACAAAGAAAAGAAAGAGAAAAATACTGATGCTTTACCTGATGCTGCTGCTGTGACCAGAAATGTTGAAACTATACTTGATCAAGTTAAACATCTAAAGATTGCTGTAAACCATACCATTGAAAGGATAAAAGCTGGTACAGGCAACTGTACTGATCGTAAGTTATTGCTTTTATCTTTATAATAATTACATTATATTTTTGGTCTTCATGGTCTATGATTTAAATCACAATAGCTGTTCATGTTTTCATTTTATAATTGTATGATTCCTAAAATAGTTTTTTTGATAACCTAAATGTTAAAATGAAATTATTTTAAAGAATGAACCATAATTGATTGAGTTCTTGCTATTCATTCTGTTTTAAGATGAATAAAAAATTTTTTTTGGCCAATCTTTATGGAAAATCACTACTACTTATAAATGGTAAAACTGTTTTGTTATCTTGTTGAATAACCTTTACTTATTAATTTATGAATAAATCTGTTTATTCCAACTTGTTTTTATTTGTTTGATTTTCTTTTTACATAATTACTGTATATAATTTTTTCTTAAAAAAAGAAAGAAAAAAAAAGTGGTGCACTGTGTTATTTACTCTAATTACTAACTAAATACTGGGAAATAAGCTTGACAATTCTAAGTGGCGCCTGCCATTTGCCAAAAGTTACAGAATAACAACATATCTAAAATCGATTAGTTATCCGATGAGATCTAATACACTCTATTACAGTACTCCTAAGTAGTCAACTTAATTTCCACTTTTTTTTATTTTATGATTAAATGTGAATAAGATCTCACTTGATATTTACCTAAAAGTTCCTCCCCTCTAGTACTCAGAATGTGTTTATTTTCTTTCTTAAGAAAGGAAAATAAATAATCATCATGAAAGACTAACCTTTTAAGCATTAAAAACTGCTTGGAAGTTTATTTTTGCATTGGTTATTGATGAGTAGTTTTGATGAGTATATTTATTATAAAGATCTCATTTTGATTTTGTTTTAAATTTGTACAATCCTTTTCTGTTTTTATTTATTTATTAATATTATTTTTTTTTTTTTTTAGTTTCATTGACTAGTATGGATCAAGAAGAAATTTGTGAGCTCCAAGAGCAAGTTATAAAACTTAAATCTCTGCTTAGTACTAAAAGAGAACAAATTGCTACATTGCGTACTGTCCTTAAATCCAACAAAAATACTGCTGAATTTGCTTTGAGCAATTTGAAGTCCAAATATGACAACGAAAAAGCAGTGGTATCTGAAACAATGATGAAGTTAAGAAATGAATTAAGAATTTTAAAGGAAGATGCTGCTACCTTTTCTAGTGAGTTCTCTTTCATTTTATAATAATATTTTGGAACCTATGACTATGATTTTATGGTGTAAATATACTTGAACCCTCCGTATTAGAAATTTTAAAGTGGAATCACATCCATATTTTGTTTGGTTTATAATAAGAAAAGAGATGGATGAAGATTTTTTGTTTATATTGACATAGAAAATATATCTAAGCCGAATACTGTTGGTATTAGGTTCCTTATAGTTTTGCATTGGACAGTATTAAAACATTTATTAAAAAATTATTGTTTGGGATAAATTAATCTCATTACTTTTCAACTATTTTCTCTCTTGCCATTACATTATGTTAATACTGCAGTTGTATTAATATTTTCGGATTAAGTATGACCTGTTAATTTACATTTCATGTTATAAAAGTGTAGATTACTTAATTGACGTTTGTTTTTCTATGGCCTGTTTTTAAATATTTTCTGTTTAGAATCTATGAACATCTTGGAAGGAATAGAAACTTTTCAAGTAAGAGTGTCATATCTTCACGTAGTTATGAAATTTGGTTTTATTTCTCTCTAAATTTGTTATAATATGACTTAGACCATTCCTAAAAATTGAAATATAGTGAGTCAAGACCCACGCAATGTGCCCTTTCTGTTATATACTTTTTAACTTCGTAATCTTAATGATAAGGTACTTGATAAACTATATGGAATTTAGGTATCGAGTCCAGCTAGTTAAAATAGGGTGTACTGCAAAAAAAATGACCATTCTTCATTTGAATATAGTTTGTTTATTTAGTAGCGTTTAATCAATATGTTTCTATAGTGGTATTCCAGGTGTACAAATAAATAGAGAAATTGAAAATATCATTGGAGATATGTAGTAGGGCATTCTCAGGTTGTAAACATTAAAACCTGTATTGAATGGAATTAGAGATATAAATAGTAAATGCTATCAATCCCTTAGACATACTGGATGATTTTAAGAAATACTTTTTTGAATAAAAAATCATGTTTAATCTTCTTGTTTTGAATACTAAAGCACTGACCAGTTAAAGGAAGAACTCAATTTTGAAGAAGCCAGAATAGCCATAAGAAAAGAAAAATCTTTTAAATTAACAGGAACTGACAATATTCTTAGTGAACTAATCAAGGTATATACGGAAGAGGAGTTTCTAAAGTACATCTTTTTGTTAAATTGATCTTAAAAGATGTTCGAAGAATGGAAAGAACCTTTACTGATTACAATTTACAAAAAAATATCAAGAAGGGATTGTAGTTACTATCAAAGTATTTCATCTCTTCCAACATTTTATAAAATATTTACATCCTAACTAGTGGTAGAAGGGAATATACCAAGGAAATTGTTTGAGACTATTGATGTGTTTTTTAATGGAATTGTTTTAATATTGATTTTCCTTAGTCAAAATATTTAAAAACAAATTAGAATTCAATGGCTTAGTTCATTGGCTGATCAATTTCAAAAAGGCTTATGATTCTATTGACTCCCAGAAGTTGTGTAACATTTTATTTGAACTGGAAATATCAAAGAAGTTGGTAAATCTGGTAGGGATGTGCATTTCTAAAACGTTTAAAAGAATTTGAATCAGTAATTATAGTTTTGTAAAGTCAGAGGCCATTTCAGATATAAAAAAAGATACATTATAATGATGAAGTTCAAACTCTGGTCAGTAAAATACCTTTTCTATGGTTTGTTGATGATATGGTACTATTAAGGGAATAAGTGAAAACTAATAAATTCTAATTACTTAGTAGTAGGAATGGTAATGATTTCAGTGTAGTAGATATATATGGGAATAAATTTAAATATCTTGAATCTACAATAACTAAAATAAACAAAATTCAAGAGGAAATTAAGATAATGTTTTAGATTTGTAAAGCTTATTTTTAAGTTGAAAAATGATTTAGTTCGCACCTACTTTCTAGAAACGTGTAATATAAAATTTATAAAACTACTATCCTTCCTACTCTTCTCTAGGGTACAGAATATGGCCTCTTACTTTGAGAGAGGATCTCCATCTGGTGTTTGAAAATAAAGTTTGGAGAATTTGAACGAAAAAAAAAATATGGAAAAGTTACTTGGAACATTTAGTAGGCTACACATCTGTTAACTGCGTAATATGGCCTGTTCACTTTATCAAAGTAATAATGTTCTGGTTGGTGGAATAGGTGTATTAAGTTTAGGGGGTATAAGCCTACTGAACCCTTGGGTTTGCTGAGCCTTTTGTCATTTCAAAATTGCTATCGATTTTTCACCTGTTCCTTTTGTTACCAGTTTGAAGACTGGCTTGTTGTAATCCATAATTGTACTATAATATCTGATGAGTTTTTAGGAAAATTTAAATTATTTTGGGCTGTTGGAAGTCCATTAGTGGAAGGTCCTATCCAATAAATATATGAAAAATACAAAAATCAATAATATTGTACCTTGTTACTTATCAATTTATAACCAATAAAAAAATTATGTGAATGGGTCAGCTGCTTATGAAAAGACCTTAAAATGTTGCCAAACAATTATTTTTTGTTTTTAAAGAAATTTGGTATAGAAACATTATACTGTCCAATCATTTGAATAATCAATGGTCATTTTTGATCGGACATCCTATCATAACTAAATCAGCATATATTATTTTTTTTTCTGTAGAATAATTTTTTGCATGATACATTTTTTTCAGTGGTAGTTAGATCTTTCATTATCTGTAATCGTTATTATTCCTCATATTTACATTATTTTTGTTACAATGTTAATTACAAACTTGAAACTTTCTTTTTAATCCTTTGAGTTTGAATTTGCCATGAATTTGAAATTATGCTTTTTTTGAGTTTCTTTTAGAAAGATTATGGTGATCAAGGCAGTTTTTAATAAGTTATTTCAGCCATTGACTGAAAATCCACATGGACGTGGTATTTAGCTTGATAAGATAAGGAGTTAATTTCGTTGTTTTTTTTTTTTTTATTTTATGATACTTTTTTTAGGAAAGTGCGCCTGTTGTTTGTTTGTAATCATTGTTTTGATTCTTTTTGTTAGATTTAGGAACCATTTATATTTGTTATTGTTTGATAGCTGGAATCTAAACAAGTGTATTTTAGCAGTTGTTTTCAGTTACTAATTAATGAAGTTTTTAGATTTTTTCATGTTCATACCTTCCTTCCATCATTGGTGTAAAATCATAGATAAATTTTTTGTTTTCTCTTATGAAACCTACAATTTGGTTACTTGTGTTGGTTTTTTTTTTTTTTTTTTCATCTATTTTCATCATACCTCACATTGCTGAATCTTACTACTGCCTGCATACTATCTGATTTTGTGTTTATTGTTCCATCGGGTATTATTTTGTTATGGATATAAATTGAATGATAACTTTATCCATATCTGATGTAGTTTTATGTGATGGTCTTAATTAACATTGAACACAACCCTGTGTTCTTTAACCAGGCCGTTATGTATGCCTTTATTATTTTTTGTTCTTCTTTAATCTGTAGAAAACATTTAAATTTTCATGATAAACAGCTCTTTCCAATTAAATAATTAGAGACTTAGTTATTCTATTGTGACACCATATTACTTTTCCATAAAGAGCAACATAGACAGCTTTCTACCTATCTTTGCCATGAGTCTGCTATAAAATTGATGACAAAACTCAAACGCTAAAATTTAATAAGCATCAATTCTGATTTGAGCATTACAATGGGTTGTAAAAAGATTTTTTTTGTTTTTTCAAACCATAATACTACGTAAAAGTTTCAAATTAGAAGATTAACAAAGAGGAAAAAATAAATCAATCGATTCATATCATCGGGCCTCGCAAAGATTGAATTTTTACTCAGATAATTATTTGTATTATTTAACTTTCCACAATGTAAATCTATCAGCTCTAGTTTATTATTACTTGAACATTTTAAGAATCGAAAAAAGGATGGATTATATCTGTGAAGTTTTTCCGCTGAAAGTATAATTTTTTTTGCATTTGTTTTATTTTTGGAAAACAATTAAATAGCGAACCTCAAATTCTTCTCCAGCACCCTCAAAAACACGGAATCACAAAATATGAGAACTCCCTCAAAACTTTTCAGGTAAAAGCCTTCAAAACCTAGACTCCTGGATTTTCCTGGTATTCTGTAAAATTTGACAATTATTGCGGAATGAAAGAACTTCACAAGTAAGAAACAACATTTTTTAAATTCTTAATTGGTTCAAGTAATAATTGACCAGAGCTATTCCCCCCCCCCCCCCGGAAAAATGCACTGCGGCCACAGAGGGCCTATTGTACACCATCCCTCCTTTGCTCAAAGCAGACCAATTGCCTTTGCGAATCTGGATACTGTGCAAAGATCCACTGTGTCGCAAAGTTTGGGGTACAAGATACGATCCTTACCAAAGATGAGGAATCATGTCCTTGTTACAATCATGTCATCACATCTACAAATGATTTGGCAGGCAGTCTCATCATCCTTTCTGCAGAACCTGCAAATTGGGGGCTCGATCAATCTCATTTTATAGAGATGCTTATTCAGCTGACAGTTCCCCATGTATAGACCTGTCACCCATCTTAAAATACTCCTATCCATGTTAAGAAGAGTGTTACTTCTTTTCGGGCAGGATCCTTTGAGGAACATTTTTGATTATTCCATTCCTCTGGTATTTCTCCAGAGTAACCCAGCCTTGCTTTCAGCTATCATTTTAATGTGCCTGTTCGCATAGCTGAGACTAATCCTACATATGGATCAGGTGTAAAAGGAGCGGTCCCAGATCCTTTCCTTGCTAGGTAGTCCCCTTGCTCATTACCTTTAATGTCTTTGTGTCCAGGCACCCATTCTACCCGCACCTTGTTGGCCAAGGAAAGAGAGTTTAAATTAACCTTACTCTCCTCCACCAATTTAGAACGGCTTACATAGCTACCCAGTGCATAAATGGCTGCCTGACTATCTGTAAAAATCGTGATTAGCCTATCCCTTGTGCCCTCTTTTATTAAAATCTGGCCACAGACATT
>NW_027107431.1:557981-560526 GCF_000696795.3 Halyomorpha halys | reverse complement strand
TGAGTGATGACTATCCTGTGTACTTTAATCAGAAATCATGTTGTGATTTTTCAGGATGCTAAAAAATGACCACTTAGAAGTTTGTTCCATGGATGTTGTTAGAAAGACATATAGGTCTTTGTAAACCATAAACCTGTCATAATCCATATATATGTATATATAAATATGAGAATACAACTCATAATATTTTGATAACTTATGCTACATTAAATTTTGTTAAATCAAACTATTTATTTAATTTTTTTTATATTTATAGGTCTTCGAGCTATGTTTGCTGCAAGGTGTGAAGAATATGTTACACAAGTAGACGAACTCCAAAGGCAGTTAACTGCTGCAGAGGAGGAGAAGAAAACATTGAATCAATTGCTTAGATTAGCAGTTCAACAAAAACTAACTCTTACCCAGAGACTTGAAGAAATGGAAATGGATAGAGAAATTAGAAATGTACGCAGGCCTGTCACAAATAATGCTAATAGAGGTGGAGTCAAACCCCGTTTCCCACAATCTTCTCGTTCCCGAGATTATTTTTAAAAATCATAGCTATTCATTGATTGGTGGAAGAAGGTAATGAATGAATGTAGATCTCTGTCTTTTGTTGTCGTTTTTTATACAAGAGATAAATACATATCTCAAACACAATGGGGAATTTTTTTTTTAATTTACATCAATATTAATGTTTTAAATAGTTAAAAAATTGTTGAATTTTGGAATCTGAAAACCAAAAATGGCTAATATAAAATCAGTAACATATATTTTAAAAGGTATATCCATTAAACTCTTTTAAGTGTTGATTACATGATTTAATAAAAATCAATCTGCTTCAAGAATTTATCACTTGAAAAAACTGCAATAAGTTGAGGTTTTATATTTCAAGTAAAGGTTTTGTTGTTTGTTACATATTTTCTAGAAATCGTGTTGAATATTCATCCATAAAATTGACAGAATCTATTTTGATGGAGCTATAATTGATTATTGGGAGAAGGGGATTAGGGCTGTAGTACTATTTTTTACAGGAGATCAGTATTTATCTTGAAGTTTTCTGAAATTTACATCAATTGATTTAGTTTTTTTTTTTTTTTTATGGAAGTGGGAAAAACAGTAAATTCGTAAATACTAAACTGAAATTGGCTCTTAAACACTTGCTAGGCTGTTTCATTTTAAAAGGTATATTCATTATGACCCTTAGAGTTGATTTCACAATTAAGTATTAGTCACTGATTTTTTTCCATGCAGTTCAGGCTTCTATGAACGAAATAGAAGATAAATCATTTCAAAAATTCCTCTTCTCCCAAACGTTACTAGTTAAATATTTAATAAATCAACCAACTACTTTGTTACAGTTGCTGGACTTTGGATAATGAAGTTATTGCATTACTTGACTACTTAATTTTTTTATTTTTATAAATTGTGATTTTTTGTAATGCAATAACTATCATCAATTTTATTATCCTATTTTATATAAAAATTGAATGCTTATTGCAGTTACTGTGATATATACTTGGTAGTTAAAAAACAAAACAAACAAATAAAAATATATTTAAATGTTTGTGTTTACACATATATAATTTCTGTTTATAATATTTATATCTATTTAAAACATAAGTAAATAAAAGATTTGATGCTGTTATGTTATTGATCTTTTATCCATAGTTAATAATTATGGATTCCTAATCTTGATATCAGGCCAAATCATATCATTCAGCTTGCTCCAAGTTGTACTTTTCTCTTTTTAAATTTAAATTTATTTTCAAATAAACATTGTTATGTATGTGTCTGATTGTAATGAAAAAAGTCTTTTGACTTTATTAGAAATTTTCCAATAAAATCACTGACTTTTATGAGGAATTTTATGAATTGCTCATTCTCTCCACTTTTCACATTTTAAAACTATTACACAGCACAGCTTTTGTTTATTTATGTACTTGATTATAGTTCCGTTTTTTCTATTCATTCGTACATGATTAATAATTATTCATTGTTTATTTTTTAAACACTCTTTGTATGTTTTTCTTTTTCTTGTAAAATATGACATTCCACTGTAGTTCATGCTGTTGTTTTTGTATATATTTGTACATAGTTACCATAATGTAAATACTCAGGACTATCGTAATCAGCCATCAGGCTTAAGTCCCAAAACATGATTAGGGGTTGAATATCATGTATTTAAACAATTTAGAAATGTTATATAAGTAATTGTAAGTCTTTTTGTCTAAGACTGTCATTCACATTGAATGTTCTTTAATGAAATTTGTTATAGATTATTAAATCCGGCCATTGGTATAAACTTTATTGTGAAATAAATTTATATGTGGATGTTTGTGCGTGTTTATTCATGTAAACTAAAGAGTGAGAGAATGTTGACCAGTATAATATTTAAGTCTTGTTTAATTTATTTGGATCCTTTTAAAAAATATCTGTTTAAAATTTTACATTTTTAATTATTTGTTAATTTGTTGTACTTAAAATTGTTTTTAATTTTTTTTTTCTTTTTTTTTAAATTTTTGTTGATTATATTGTTAGTCTTCCTACTACTTTTAACATGTTT
>NW_027107431.1:555389-556930 GCF_000696795.3 Halyomorpha halys | reverse complement strand
TGCTAACACTTATAATAATTTATTTTTACTTTTAGTAAATGAATGATACAGTTTTTATTAAATTTATAAATATTCGACAGATTTATTTTGTATTTATCCTAATAAAAAAATAGGAATTTCAAATATATTGTGAGTATTGAAAGCAGTAATATAATTTAAAATTTCTCTAGAAACTGTTTCCTAATGATTTATTAATTTAAGACTGATGTATTATGAAATTTACAATGTATAAACAAATATATAACCATAACAATATATAAACATAAATTAAATTTTACTTCAATAATTCAATATTATTTAACGATAAACTAGTAAAAAGATTTAATAACAAGTAAAGAATATTTTGGATACAATTCAAAAATATTTTTTTATAAGTTTTTTGTATTAGGAGCACCAGATAAAAGAAAGTTTACTGTACTTTTTTTTTTCAGTAGTTCACCATATTTTTGCTTAATTTAAATTGATATTTTAAAATATACGAGTATCAGTCCGTGAAATGATCCAACAAATGAAACATTAGAATGTTGAAGAGAAAAAGGAGTTTATTAATTTACCAGTTTTTCCTTTTTTAAATAAAAGAAAATGAGAACATTCTTTTTTACTTACCAATACAAATTTGGTATTAGAGTCTTTAAAGACTATGATTTATTTTATTTTTATCCCTTAGTTAAAAAAAATTTAAATCCTTGATTTAAGTGTAACTTTATGCTCTTAATTGCTTCAGAACATTTTTAATTTTCTGAGTAAAAAATGTTTACAACAATTATGTTTCAGTGAAATCATTATTAGTGAGTCATACTTTTTCTATTTTAGTTTCCAGCTACTTTTATTGTGATTATTATTTTTAAATGTATCATTTTTCAATTAACTTCATCATTGAAATTAAAGATGATTAAAACAAATTAATAAATTCATTATTTTTCTCATTCTCATTTTTTAAAAATTTGATTATATTTTGCTGCACTGATATTTCGTTTGGATTTATGATTTAATTGTAGTTACTAAATTGATTAGGAAAAGTAATGTTAAATTTGTGTACAATTTTATAATATTTGTAGTTTCGTATACAGTTTTTAATTTATTGTATTTCTAATATCATGGCGCTTATTTTCATCTATTAAATTTTAAATAGCTATTTAATATTTTTGTATGTTGACTATGGTTTACAATGTATGTAAATTAGTCTAATATTAACAATTAAATGTATTGTTTTTACTATAGTAATTAAAATATATCTTAGCTTTTATTTACTAAAAAAACTTAACTAACTTAAAAAAATTACTAGAAATATATATACAATATCTTCATCTATTTGACCATTCAAGTGTTATTTTGCAAAAACTTAGAAATCTGAAGGGACGTAGAAGATATTTTCTTCATCCATATTACATATCAAAAGTTTCATATTTTTTAATTAAGAGATTTTCCAATCATATTTTTTAATTTAGATTTCATATTTCCTTCAAAATTACTATTAAGAAATAGTAGATAATGATGAGCTAGATAAAATTCGATATGGTAACCAAGAAGAAAATATTCAG
>NW_027107431.1:549983-554954 GCF_000696795.3 Halyomorpha halys | reverse complement strand
ACCACTAGTACGTCCGCCATGCTTGCCTCTCTGAATAACACTGACATGTGGATGGGCCGCTCTTTGTTTGCCGAGCATTTGTACGAGCCTCCGATCCGTGGTTAGCGGCCAACATGTGGATTCACCTTTAAAGGCTCAGCAAACAGGGATCCATAGAACATTAATTTAAATTAATCCTAGAGGTAGAAGTGAAGATGAAGAAAGTTTAAGATGAGGAAATCTGTTTGTAAGAATCGTTAATAGGGAAGTGACGCCCGGGCGGGTCGGGGTATTCCCTCCTTGGGCAGTTAATATTTATTTCATGGCGGTCCCAAGAAATAAATCTTGACGCTCCCACCTTTGTTAGTACGTAGCAGCAATTTTGGTAGCAACAGAGGGTAGAGGGCCGAAGGACCACTTGGCCCACTTTCTGGACTAGCTCCCCCCACCAGATACCAATACCAAGAACTGTTATTGTATTTTTGCTAAAACATAATTTATGTAATTATATAAAATTGAATCAGTTCTTATTATATTATATCTAATATTTATGGAACCTAAGTAAATGTTTCCTGACTCTTAAATTTAGGTGTTGCTTGTTATAATAATATAGACTATGATGAGGAAATATACTTTTCAAGTTACAAAATATTTTCAATCTTATGACATTTTAAGCATTTAATTTCTTAAAACTACTTTTAATAAGATAATATTTATCATACTACCATTACAATTAATTTAAGACATATAATAGTACTGGCCAGCTTTTCGCGTCAAATACTACACAGCAATGGTAAGGATCACAACTCTGCTTATAGATAGCAAGGCTGGAGGATTGTGGAACCTGGATATTAGGGACTTTTTGGACCAACTACAATGCCTGAAGTGCCAGGCGTATGGACACACCATCGATAGGTGCGAGAAGGAACTGGGGTGCGGATGGTCCGACGATGCTAAACATATTGCCATAGAGTATCCGAAGAGAATGGAAAATATCTCGCCTGACAAAAAGTGGAAAGCGGCAGGCAAGAAGAAGGTGAAAAGACGGCACTACACGGGGAGTTAGGAATACCCGATTTACCTGTAGGTGATTTATTAGGAATCGAAAAACACTAGTTACAGCTAAATGGTGAAGCAAAGGGGAGAGGAGGCCTAGTGTATCGCTGAAACCGGTGTTAAATATGAAAGAATAAAGATAAAAGATGGATGCAAGAAATTACAATTTTTACACTGGTGCAGGTTTTTAAAAAATGCTTTTATTCCCCCTATCTAGTCTAGGGTGCGGCAGCATTGGGTTAGTGCGTATGCCACTGCTGCCGATAATCACTTAATTTATTTTATATAGTTAATTATCTATTAATGGAGAAGGGGTAGACTTTAATTTATTTGGCCCATTACTAAATTAATTTATTGGACCAAATTTTAACTGTGGTGTAAGCCAAGCGCTCAGTTGAGTGCCTTACTGATGGGGCTGCATCAAGCACCTTATCCAACTGCATCCGTCCAGAAGGTTCAGCCCTCCTGGTCTCAGCCTGCGTCGATATTTTCTCCCGGTGGCCCACTAATGCCGGGTGACCGAACCCTTCCTAATGTAAAGTATGTCGGACCCACCACCTCCTTCCATCCGTAGAAGAAGCCGTGGGGTGTCTCTTATCGGGTAGTACGGGGTTAAGCCTATGCAAATGATAGTGGCCATTAGAGTTGGCGGAGCCCAAACAATCACCCTAGAGTTGACATCGGTGATGTACATTACGATACATTCCCCAAGGATAGTTTGTTACAGTATATTGGAGATGGCAGTATGGTAGCACCTCACATGGAATACATGGGACCTACGCAGAAGCCAGGATGAGGGAGAAGAGAAGAATACCGATGAACAAGCTTCGTAGAAACCTTAAATAGTCTATCAGTAATCATTTGCAAAGTAAAATAGTAATGTCTCTTATTAATCTATAGTATCTCATATTTCAAATTCAATGGTAAAAATATAATTTATTAAAAACACTAAACCAAATTGTATACCCCTTTCGGCCTAAACCTCTTATAATTATTGTTTTTTTTTTATCATTTAATCAGGAATTAGAGGTTTTCCTTTTCGTTTACAATATTTAATTTATTTCAAGCCATTCCAAAAAAAGTCCACATAACTTTTCCACTTTTACTAACGATAGCAATCAGTTATAATTAATTAGAATGACATTCCCCAGGGCAAGGAATACCGTAATTAAACAGATTGGTTTACTTTATTTCCCAAGTAATCAAAGAGAGGCGTTACTTTGAATCCTCTCCCAAATTATACTCCAAGGTGACTGACTACCTTACTTGGACGCATTGTTGTTCCTCGGGCCATTTTATTAATAGGGTGGGCCTTATCTGTTGTTCGTCTTGAGAGAATGGCCTGTGTCTTACTAGCGGCCATTCTCAACTTTTTTCTCTCATACCATTCTCCAACCAGGTTGGCGCAACGTTCTGCTTGCTGTTTTAGGCCTGCTCTGCTATTGGAGATCACCATTGCAGCCAGATCATCCACATAACCAGTGACAGGGAACTGTTCTTTCCCTAGTACTCGCAACAACTCGTCAAAAATCAGCTTCCTAGGGGAATCAGCTTCATAGGGCTGGACCAAGTTTTGGCCCTGAGGCATATACATTTATCTCTATTTGGCAAGTCTTTAGTCTTGCCTCTATTTTGAAACAATGAATAAATCCAAGACATTTCAATGGTTAGAGTATACCATAAGATGTATGGTGCTATTTATTTAGGTACTACAGAAGTATTTTGAATTATATTGAAGTTATAGACAATTTTCCTTTATCAAGTCAGTATTTTTTAGATCGTTGATATGAGATGTGCTGTCTCTGGTGAGAATTTAAGCGACCTTATCTTTTTTGTCGGCATACTTTGTGATATTTCAACTATCCTAATATAATTCCGAAAAATTTTCGGATAGGAAAAAATATTTAAGATGACAATATCAAAACTAATTCAATTTTAAGTTAATTTGTATCAGCTCTTGATAAGTTTAATAATCTTACATCACCATTTCTCTTTTATCTATGGAAAGAAAAACCGATTCTATATATATCCGAAAAATAAACAAAAATATTTTTTCGATAATTTTACTTCGTGTACGGAACCACAAAAACTTTGGAAAAATATTTGTACTCTTGATCTAATTAAAAATTGGGAAGTTTTACCATTAGCTGTCTCGAAATCCGAACTAAATCAATTTTTCGTAATTCCTTTGTCGAAACCTCTCTCTTCATCTTCAGATTCGCTTCATATTAGAAATGAGTTCAGTTCTGATGATTTTTTCTTCTTCCACGTCGGCTTGGATATATTTCTTAAAAACTTTCAAATTATTCCTTCCACATTTAATTCCTACTCTCTTGAACATTTTCAATTTTTCCTTACAAATTTCATATTTTCCATGACTTTGGAAAACGGTTTTGATTACTCCACTTCCTAAAAATTCAAATCCTAGTAATGTAGAACACTATAGACCCATTGCAAAATCATGTTCTTTGTCCAAGGTTCTCGAACGCATTGTATATCACCAAACGGTACAGTTCTTAAATTCTAATGATCTCTTTGATAAATACCAGTCTGGTTTCCGATCAGGGAATAGTACTCAAACTGCAGTATTAAGGTTGACTGAGGACATTAGGCTCGCGATGAATAGACGACAAGTAATAATTTTGGTATTTTTTGATTTTAAAAAGGCGTTTGACCTAGTAGATCATACCATTTTATTGCAAATTCTAAGAAACAAGTTTAAATTTTCTCATAGTGCAGTAATCTGGTTTGAATCTTATTTGAAAAATAGAACTCAAGCCGTGATAGATGATAGTGACGGATCTGTCTCTGAATTTCTACCAATCGTTTCGGGAGTCCCTCAAGGCTCAGTTCTGGGACCGTTACTATTTCTTTTATACGTATCGGATATCTCATCGATATTTAAATCAATAAATATCACATATACGCCGAATATATTATCATTTATATGTCATCGAGTCCTGATAATTTTAATGAATCCATAGAAAAAAAAATTAAGATGTAAGAGAAATATTTGCCTGGTCAGTAAACCTTAAACTCACCTTGAACCCATCAAAGACAAAAGCAATACTTTTCGGTAGCAAATTTTATGTAAAACCATTAGTCGTAGGAAATTGTCCAAAATTCATTTAAATGATATACCCATTGAATACTCTCAAACTTTACTGCTCTTGGGTGTAACATTCTCTTCATCACTCGATTGGCAAGACCATGCAGTTAGAACACCTGGGAAATGTTTTAGAAATTTGGGCCAGTTACGTAGGAATAGAGAATGCTTGCCTATGTTTGTACGGAAACATCTTGTTCAGACACTAATAATACCACACATCGATTATTGTAGTATATTATTTACAGATATGCAGGGCAAATATTTATCAATTCTTCAGGGGGCATTTAATGCATGTGTTGGATTCATTTTCGATGTTCCCGTTCATGAGCATGTAACGCCGTTTTAGAAGAACTCTCTTGGCTCAAACTCCCTGAAAGAAGAAAATACATGCTGGGTAGTTTCGTGTACCAACTTTTTAAAGATAAAACTCCCAATTACCTTTACGATCTCTTTGAAAAACAAATTCCTCCTCCAAATCGCATTGTTAAAAAACATAACAGTCAATTTCATATTCCAGTCCATCGAACATTCCGATTTAGTAAATCATTTTTAATTAGCGGAATACGTTTGTGGCAGGAAACCCCAGAAAATATTAAAAATATACAATCTCAAACAGGTTTTAGAAACATCTATTATAAACAATTAATGGATATAAATAAAAGCTGATGTTATTTAGCAATGATCTTGTTGATGTGAATTTACTTTAAGATATGAATGTAATTTTGCTTTGTATTATCTATTATCTTATAAATATTTTAAATTATATAATTTTCCTCTGCTTCATTTTGTTGGATTGCTATTTTTACCAAATGTAATTTGGTGATTAA
>NW_027107431.1:546739-548820 GCF_000696795.3 Halyomorpha halys | reverse complement strand
AATTGCTCAATGAGACACTGTAGTCTCAGAGCATCATGGTTTATTGTATAATTGTAAATAATTTCAAGAACAATAAAATCTCTCTCTCTCTCTCTCTCTCTCTCTCTCTCTCTGGAAATTGTCCAAAAATTCATTTAAATGATATACCCATTGAATACTCCAAAACTTTACTGCTCTTGGGTGTAACATTCTCTTCATCACTCAATTGGCAAGACCATGCAGTGAGTACCTCTGGGAAATGTACTCTCTCTCTCTCTCTGATTTGATGAACTTTTTTTCAAGCATGACCTTATTGAGACAAAACGATGTCCAATAGAAAAATTTAATTTACTTGGTGAAAATCAAGTAGAAGTTTATTGTTAGTTATTGAATTAAAAAAAAAAAAAGTTAATTTTCCATAATAGATGAATATATAATAATGTGAAACATGTAACTTTATTATTATAATATAAATACAATTAGCAATGATTAATTAATGAATTGTTTTCTCCCGGACAAAATTCAATAACCATAGCTCGGTAGAATACAGCTACTGCTTCTTCATCTTCATCACCTCATTCGGAATCAGTTTAAGCTGAAAAAAGTGAATCCATTACGACTGAACACGAATCCGAATCAGATGAATATTCGGAATGAATTAAATTATAATCTGAATGTTGTCTCCTGTAAAGTTCTGATTTTTCTGGCTCGTAACGTTTTCTACGGAACTTATTTTTATAAGTATCCTTTGAGGAAGGAGATATTGCTCTACTTTCCTCAGTCTCATAGGTCGTGGATTGCTCATTTTCTGAAAGAAATATGTCAGTTTCATCAGTGTTTAAATGAAAATTTCTCCCCTCGTGAATATCCGAAGTTGACACTGCAGTAGGTTTAGTATCGATTGCATTTTTAGCACTTTGTTGGTAGTTTAAAAGATCTATTGGCTGAGGATATTTTTTGTAAGGATCTGGATCAAAATTATAAACGGAATTGGAGGAAAACGAAGTACTCGAATCAGCTTGCATCATTTGGTCTCTTCTGGCTTCTTCTTCCCGTCTCATCATTGCCCTCGACGATGATAAGTTAATAAGTTTAGCTGGTGCACGTTTAACGTTAGAATTTTTATCAGTTTTCTGCTTCTGAGAACCATGATGTCTACGACGCTTGTTTGAAGGGGGAATATCACGTAATATTTTGCGTCTTTTTGTTCTTTTTTTAAAACCTAAGTGATCTCCTGAATCAGAAACACTAACATATTCATCAGTAAGGTAGTATACAGTTGGTTCTTCTTTATTTTCTATATTTTTTTTATATCCACTCGATATTGAAGAGGTTTTTGAAGATTCAGATATTTTTTCATTTTCTTCACTGCTTGTGTGTGGTAGGTTACCTTGGTAAGGGCTTTCTCCCCTCAGTTTTTCTTGAATTACTCTGTACACATCTTTGAATTGCCTCCTTAAAATTCGCTGGAAACTGAAACATTATAATATAATGTGATAGTTAAAATATTTCCTATTATATTAAGAAAGATTGAAGATGATATAAGAGTAGGATTATACATACATGGCCAGTAAAAAGGAAGCTCCTATCGTAAGAATTGCTGTAATTATAAGGAGTACAAAAAATATGATTTCTACGTATATTGGTTCAAAGTCCTTAAAAACAAATCTTGTATACTTGTTATCATCCATTAAATATTTCGCCAATTCGTTTCTATATTTCACTGAAAATTAACATAAATAATTATACAATTCACTCTTGGTCACTCTTCCTAACCTCTACAATTTTAATAATTTTGATTTCATTTTCGCTGGGTAATAACAACAGTTGGTCCCTCTTAGGTTATTGTTGATATTATAATCCTCATCAGCGCACTTAACTCTGGAATTTCCAATAGGATGGGGTGCTTCAAACCGAATTTTAAGGTGAATTCATTCGTTGTTTCCGGTTTTTGGACGATTGCAGAAAATCCAAAAAACGTGTAGGAATAAATCGATTTCCTATAAGAATTTGTCATGACGAGGAAGTTTTACTTAAGAAATACCTTGGGACTAGATTCAAAAACGATTTTTGACGTGACAACGTCTTATAAATCATTTTGC
>NW_027107431.1:543820-546570 GCF_000696795.3 Halyomorpha halys | reverse complement strand
AAAATAAATATCTGAATTCAATATGTGAACTGGTTTATTATTTCAAATATATAACATTGGATTGATTTTAATTTATATTTATGTAATATTAGCATAGAGTATACGTTGTCACGGAAATATGTCGCCTCGGCGCGAAGCTATCATATCGAAATATGAGGCCTACACGGGCACGGTTTTTTTTGTTTAGGGTTTTTCGATTTCGTTCAGTTTAGAAGCGAATCCTAAAAAAAAAACCACCAATATGGTACTTTTATTTATATTTTTTTTTTCTTTTTTTTAGGATTCGCTTCTAAACTGAACGAAATCGAAAAACCCTAAACAAAAAAATCGTTTTTGAATCTAGTCCCAAGGTATTTCTTAATTAAAACTTCTTCGTCATGACAAATTCTTATAGGAAATCGATTTATACGTACAAGTTTTTTGGATTTTCTGCAATCGTCCAAAAACCGGAAACAACGAATGAATTCACCTTAAAATTCGGTTAGACGCACCCCATCCTATTGGAAATTCCAGAGTTAAGTGCGCTGATGAAGATTATAATATCAACAATAACCTAAGAGGGATTAACTGTTGTTATTACCTGGTGGCTAGAAAATCAACAATACTCTCAAAAAATTGACTACACGCTTACTGTGCAGACTAAAAAAAGTGTAGAGGTTTAGGGGTAAGGATTGAACATGTATACTAGGACAACAGTTAAAGAGAAAATAAGGTGGCCTCGAGACCTTCTAATGTATAAATATTATTATAGTGCTACTAATGTTAGCTTCTCTAAATGCCTGTATCACTCCATTATGATCTTAGATCAAATTTACTGGGTGTATTTTTATGTAAACAAGTTTACAGTTGAAAATATCATTAGATAAAAAACAAAAGTTAAAGGAAGACTTGATCAAAAAACAATAAGACATCACTAAAAAATTTAGAATTAACTCCAAATAAGAGTTTAGGGAGCTATTGTTTGTACAGAAAAAGATGAACTACAGGTTTACCGAGTTTCTCCTCCTAGTACAAGGGCCGGGAAGAAAAAAAGGCAGTTATCTTACCCCAATTTTTGATTACTTCAATAAAAACTATGTATAATTACTAGTCAAAATTGATGAGTCTGCCAAGTATAGGTAAGGGGATTAAAAAAACCTTGATTTTTTATTCGGAGCTCTATATCTTAAAAACTACCAACAACACTAGAAAATCTAAGAGAACATTATTTAAAGAAGAATAAATTTGCTGAAATATTAGCCCTAGAAGAGCTATTTAGGTCCGATAGTTCTCGAGATATAGCTTTTTATAAAGCAAAATTTCTTGAAAATCTACTGAAAGATTAGTAGTTAGTTTATTTATTTTGAGAAATCTATATCTCAGGAACTATGTGACGTACAGATGTCTATTAGCACTCAAATTAAAGCTAGTTTAATGGACTATAAAGAAGTATATGACCTTTACCTTCATAGGAATTGTAGTTTTCATGATATTTGCTAAAATAAATTGATTTATAGTTGTTCGGACAATAAATTTGATTTATGAAAAACTTTATTTCAGAAACTATTGGGAGACTGTGAGGTTTATACAAATATACACAAGCAGAGATCTCATTGGATGACAGAAAAAGCCCTAGATCGATGGATCGATCGATCCAGCACCCTACCGCCTGAAACCCGAAATTTGGAAATTTTCCCAAACTAAAAGAAAACATCCACTCAGGACATCGAAGCCCAGCATTCTACCGCAAAAACCTTGGATCAATCTCGTCAAAACTCAAGCCAGACATACTCCGAGATCATCAACATTCTCGATGTCAGGCGCCTCAGACTTCTCAGCCCAAGCCCCTGTGACCTCTCATCCTAAGCCTCAACCTCCACGTCATCATAATCCTCCCCATCACCTACCCTTACGGGTAAAACTGCCGCCACCACATCCACTCCCAGTTCCATCTCATCCAACTGTTCCGATGAATTCCTCGTCCCAACTACCATTAAAAACTGACACAACACCTCATATCCCAGCACCGCACATATCACGGTCCCCAATCAGCACTCCTAGTCATACTAACTATCCATTACAAGCCCCTGATATATATCCTCTTTACCAAAATCCAATGGACATAACCTCTATTCTTACATCCTTCCTGAAAGATCTTCAAGAGACCATCAAACCCCTGATCAACTTTCTCACACGAATCCTATCCGAAATCCCGTTTAATTTCCCACGATGAGTACAAGGCCCCTAGCTGTCATGTTATGCCAATGGTCTACAAAACCACCGTGACGAACTTGACTTATTTCTACACTAAAAAGAATTAAGGGCGACGCACCTGTCTACCAAACCTAAGGTTGTGAGTTTGAGCCCCGGCCCTACCCGTTTTTTTTCAAGGATAAAATTATACAAAACTCACTCACAGCCTCCTCCCCGGGCATTTGTGAGGCCCGATAGCCAATGGGTGGCACTCACAAAAAATAAGTGAAGGAGTGACGAACCCACCTTATAAAAAATCACGTCAAGAAACGCACGATGTATTCCTCCGTACATCGCTGGAGGCCTTGGACCTCCACTGTCTTTCGCGCCGATAATAATAATAATCTGAGGAAAATAATAATCTTACGTTTCTGTTTCAACTACCTGTTGCATCCATCGTGCCAAGCCAAAGAAAAATGCTAAGTTTTTATAATAAATAGAATTTGATCCAAGTGCGGTCAAATTAAACTCAAATAGTAATATTTTGTACTATTTATATATTATTTATATAAAATACT
>NW_027107431.1:540707-543525 GCF_000696795.3 Halyomorpha halys | reverse complement strand
TTTTATATTTATTAAAAAAATATTATTATTTGAGTTTAATTTGACCGCACCCGGACCAAATTCCAATGATTGATACACACGGTCAATCACCAATCTTCCACTAAGTTTTCATTGTTTATAATGATATTTTAGAAACTTAATTGTCCCTTAAACCTTTTTATATTTGAACTAAATATATTATAATATGAAAATGAATATTAGTGATCTGATAATTTGTAAAAAATAATATGTTTTATTGACCAAACTTTTTTTTTGCTTAGGTACACCTGTATGTTGCCTAATGCAAATAAATAATAACATTTATAAATATGAGGGCATGACCTGCAAATCTCTCTATATCCAAGTTTTTTTTAAAATGTAGAGCCAACGGATATAGAGTTTTGCAAATAACCCTGTTTTGTTTTTTCCTCAATTATTTATGGAAATTTCTCATCAAATATGGGTTTGAAGAACTAGTATTCGCTATCATCTCGAATTTATAACAAATGAATGGAGCGAGTTTGCAGTTCGCACCCTCATATGCACAAAAATATTACATTTATATATTTCTCAAATAATGTGATTTTTTATTCACCTAAATCATTTAACATATAAAGAAACACTTTTAAAAGATGCTTCTGCCACTTCTAAATTAATTTGTTGTCTCTGAGAATGAGTATTTGTTCGAATGAAAAATTGCGGCTTTTAATGGATCTATACATGAAATTAGTAAAGCTAGTTATTTTTAACAATATTTGCGTCTGAAATAGTGAAATTAAGTTCATATGTAATTGTTGATCAATTAACAACTAGAATTTACCTTTGATCTTGACCCAATTCGTATGCCACCTCATATTGAATTTTTTATGGCGAACGGTACATTCCCATTCACCTGTATCTTCCACTTCTAGCATGACTTCTTTTATACTCATCTAAAACATTCATAAATCATAAAGAAACATATATCACAACTAAATAATTTGTTTTATTAATTTACCTGAGTTTGAAAACTTTATGTTCGCAAAACAGTGAAGAACTTGGATTTTTTAAATGATTTTATATTGATGAAATGAAGTTGCAGAAAAATTTATTATAAGGATTTTATTGTGTGTCATTAATAAGCCATCTGTTAATATACAAATTTAAAAAAAACATCTGGTCTACTGATTTATGTCAAAATGCTCGTTGATACACCTCTATGTTTATCTGTACTAATAAACAAATGCACATGTAGTCTTTGAAGATAAACTCAGTAAATAAATGTAACCAACTGAATCATTGATTCATGATAAGAATTGCCAGGGATTGAAGCCTTGGTGTTTCTAAGCCTCCTCGAATAAACTTCACCAAGAAACATTTAGTGCGACGACCCACTCTTCATAAGGAGTGGTATCCACGCTTGGCTGTACTGGAGAGAACAGCACCATTCTCAGCCACTCATTTCGACCCCTCATCCAGCTTTATGGCTTAGCCCTTATGTTTATTTGTCTTTTTAGAAAATAAAACAAATTTTTATAACATATAGGAAATATGATCAAATTGTTTCATAACAATAACATTAACATTTCTATATTAAATTAGAAAATAATTAATTTATAATTTAAATCATTAAAACGATTAGTTTATTACTTCTATAATTGTTTAGTTCAGTGGTTCCCGACCCATAGATTCTACTATGGGTGGCCGCACTACCGGCTTGGGGCAAAGGGTTTTCCTGAAAAGTGGATTTTGAGTGTTTTTTACAGTGCATTTAATTATATATGTTTCTTTCTAATGATGTCATTTTAGTCGGATACGTCTAGTTGTTAAACATCGTGTTTATTGGCCTCAATGAAAATGTTCACCCAAGTAACATACATAATTTAATTGCGTAATTATATTATTATTTATAACAGTGCAACTTAAACCATTATTACTAAAAAAACAAACAAAAAAACACTTTAAGACAGCAAACGATGTCACCTTTGTCCAGGAACAATCAACTATAAATATAGCTCGAAATATTTAGCATGCAATAATAAAATTTAAAAAAAGCACTCAGTAATAATATGCATGGAATGAAGTGAGAAAAAAAAATTAGTAAATTTTTTACCAATTTTGACTAGACTAAATCTTCACATTTCTCTTAATCTTAAGCCAATTACTACGAGTTAGTTGTATATTATTTTGATAAATAATATGAACTTTTACTTCCACTTACCTATCACATCAAATATATAACTAGGGAAACTATTGCGATCCTGAAAAATTTCCAATTCGAGCCTTAAAAGGAAATAAAAATTTTTAGATTGTCTTTTTACCTAATTAATAAATATAAATATAGTAAGGTGAAGTTTTGCCAAACGTGAATAATAAGGAAGTTGTCGGACCAGGCTACGTTCTGGAGGAGCAGGCATTCGGAAGGATGTGGACCAGGAGGGATGCAGGTGCTACACTTTAGTCCCATCTAAAAGATACTCACCACGGTGCAAATAAAATTGTACCCTTTTTAAATTAAATGGTACTCCCCAAATAATTATAAATAAAAACAGTTTGTAAATAAAAAAATTGAAGATCATTAACAGCAGCGGCATGCGGAAGCCTAGGGCACTATGCCATTGCTGCTGAACTCTGTATGGCAGAAATGCCAGAGAAAGGGGGGAAAGTTGAATCAAACCTGTTAAGTTAATTTTAATTTATAAATTAAACGTCGGGTCTCAATGACCCGAAGTGACTAGTTAACTAAATATATACTCACAGCCTCCTCCCCGGGCATTTGTGAGGCCCGATAGCCAATGGGTGGCACTCACAAAAAATAAGTGAAGGAGTGACGAACCCACCTTATAAAAAATCACGTCAA
>NW_027107431.1:533508-540657 GCF_000696795.3 Halyomorpha halys | reverse complement strand
TCTTTTAAGAAGTGTGATTCTGAAAAAAGTTTAGCATTGCATTATTTTATTAAGATTCAAGGATAATGATGTTCTATTGACACTGATTGTTGGTTAGTTGTGTTTCCTATAAAAATAATTTCTACTATAATATAAAAATAATAGCTAGTATTTGTTTGTTAATGAACCGGAGCACTGAGTATATACGAAAGTTGGGACAAACTTATTCGATTGACAAGAGAGGAATACTTTTTTATTCGGATTTTGTATTAGATTGACGAGAGAGGAATACATTTTTATTCGAATAAAAATACGACTAAACAATCCGAATACTTTTTTATTCGAATATTTAAAATACCATTTCAATCGAATAAAAAATTAGTCGAATACATATTATTCGAATAACAATTTGATTTTTTTTTTTTTCAAATTCACTTATTTTTTTACCACCTTCAATTTATAATGTACAAGGGTTCCATTTCACATATTCAGACGAGTACAATACGAAAATGCTAACGATTTTAAGATCCCGTATCGATTTATTTTAATTTTTTTCATTTCTAACACATAGGGGCCAATTGTTAGGTTTTCGGATATGCAGAATATGAAAATGCTATCGATTTTAATATCACGTATCGATTTATTTTAACTTTCTTGAGTTCTGAGGAATGCAGAATATGAAAATGATATCGATTTTGTGATCGGTTATCGATTTATATGAACTTTTCTGATTTCTAATATGTTAGGGTCTCTTTATATGTTTCAATATATGCCAAAAATGAAAATGCTATTGATTTTATGATCGTGTATCGATTTAATTATCGCGTATCAATTTTTACTGAGGAACCTCAAACTATTTTATTATTATTTAAATTCATTATATAAAGAAAAGACAAGGGGTGTAAATACTATATGTAAATACTCTCCCCCACAGTGGCCCTTATAATGAGACAGATCTAGCTTGAGAAAATTATTTAATTGCCGTTTTCAATGTTTCTGAGGCTGCTGATTTTGAAAAGAAATGTTTAAAAAATCTATAACAACTATTTTTTGAGATACAGCCTTAATTTTGCTAATTTACACTTACAAATAGAAAATTTACATATCACTGCTTGTAATGAGCAAATGGAATTTGATAAATTTATACTATATCATCTTTGCACTAATCTCCAATTCTACAAGTCCAAAACATTATCAGATGAGCCGTTTTGAAAATATTGATGTTTCTAAGAATGTACATTTGCGCGTGCCTAAGTGAAGGCAGAGGATAAAATTAATGCTGAATCCGATTTACACTTAACTTGCCTCACATTTTTGATTAAAAGAGATTATCCGACACTTTTTCCCAACGGTCGTTTATAATCCAGGATAAACTTCTTATTTACATGTGGTAACCATCGAATATCCCTTACAGATTACAGATGTATCCATCCATATTACTAAAATTCGATTTTTTACGATTTAACGACTTCAATCCTCATAAATAAAAAAATTTCTCTTATCCCAACCTTAGACAGGAATTTTGCAAAAAAAAAAAAAAAAAACTTTCCTTACGCAAAAAACCCCTATGATGTATTGAAAATAAATACAAAAAAACTTTCTAGGGGAGGATGAGGATATACATAAAATTCCAATATTATGCTGGGAACGATAATATATTACTAAATTTTGACATTTCAATTTTAATCTCGGATTTTTTAGGTATTCTATTTCTAAATCCACTTACTAACAAGGTCTTAACTTTACTTGTGATGCCAATTTCGGTTAGTTCTGGTGATAATTCACTCGGAAAAAAAAAAAAAAATTTAACTCAGCTCATTTTCTGCTCCACACAAACAGGTTAGCAAGAGCATTGGTCAACACTTTATCGCACTTAGGTTTTAACGCTATAAAAACGATTTTTGGCAACTCTTTATAATATTAGCAGCTTCAGGAGCTATGTTAAGTATAATAGGGTATTAAATAGATAATTATAAGAGCACTGTAAGATGGAAAAGGGCCTTTTTTTAGCCATATAAATAAACATGTTCTAATTACTATTGCTTTAATGATTATTTACAATTTTGCACCCTAAAACATGTCATTACTTTATTATATCATGTACATGATATAATAAAGTAATGACATGTTTTAGGGTGCAAAATTGTAAATAATCCTATATTACTTTAATGATTATTTACAATTAGTACAAGAGAAAAAAAATGTATTTATTTCATTCAAATTTTTGTTTACTTTAATGAAAACTATGTATAATTACTAGTCTAAATTGATGAATCTGTCGAGTATAGGTAGGGGGAACGAAAACTGGAGGCTGTTTCGAAACGTTAACAAAAATTAATTTTTCATTCTGAGCTTTATATCTTTATAACTATCAACAACACTAGAAAAAAATTAAGAGAACATCATTCAAAGTAGAGTGAATTTGTTAAAATATGAGCGCTGGTAGAGCTATTTACGTCCAATAGTTTCAGAGATAAAGCTTTTAAAAAAAGCAACATTTTGTAGAAACTGTTCTGAAAAATCAGTAGTTAGTGAATTGATTTTGGGAAATCTATATCTCGAAAACAATTCGACGTATAGATGTCTATTAGCATTCCGATTGAAGCTAGTTACATGTGCTGTAAAATAGTTTCTTACGTTTATCTTCAGACGAGGTTATGAGGAAAGCACTGGGATCCGGGGATTCCTGCTTTGCCATCCACATATGCGTGGCGGGGCTTGGTAAGGTGTTCCATGAATAGTAATTAAATATTGTTTATAGGTTTGAATCAGTTCAAGAACATTTGTTTTACTTAATTTATTTAAATTCTTTACCTTAATTGTTTGCTTAATTGGCTATTATTTAATTCATTTATCAGCCTATGTTTATTTATATGTATATATTATTGTATATCATTATTATTTATATGGTATGATTGAATACATACCATTGAATACCTTATTTGCCCTTGAGTGTGGCAAATTGAATTCTTTCAATAAAAGTAAAAAAAATAATATTTATGTTTAAATCAAACCTATTTAATTTAGTTGCGGGAATAAATTTACTTTTTAGTAACTTTTTTGACGCGACTAGTGAGTGGTCAAGGAGCTGTAGAAGTCCTTATAATAATTGTAACAAGGTGAATGGAAAATATCTCTAAACTGCACATACACTGACGGATACCTTTGGAGGTCGAGGAACGGTTGATAAAACATATCATAGATCATAATTAATATAATACAAAAACATGAGTAGAATTGTCACAGGAGGTTAAGTAATAGTCTAACTGTAAATGTGGACAAAGTTATCCCAATATAAATATTTAAGATCGCTTACGACATTTTACAAAATAATATTTTATCCATACTCACCAATGGCAAGTATATTTCAGAATACCTATCCGAAGGCTCCCCGTTATGAAGCCACATAAGCTCGAGGTCTTTGTATAACCAAGATAGAACTTCATTATTGCTGTGAAATTTGAATAATTCTCCACTAAATCCAACAAATGTATAGGATGATTCTGTCTTCACTATCAATGATGTGATACGTATAGGCCTGAATCTGGCTAGGGGAGTGTCCACAGCGCATGAATACACTCCGCTATCATTTAGCTCTGCACTGAGTTTGACTGAAACAGAAATTATCACTTATAATTTTTTTTTATATACATCAATAAATTATAAAGTAAATCTTAGATTTCAGTAATGTGGTTAGTCAAGAGAAAACTGGAGCCTTAATATATTGTATTGTGGATAAAAATGTTTCAACATCAAAAACTCCCTCTTGAAGAAGGCAAAACGTTGAGCGGAATGCTGGTCCAGGCGACGGTTCTGTACTTTCTCAAAGAACCACGTGGTACAATGGTCTATAAATGTATCAGGCCAAAAGTTAAAAAATTTATATCTTTGTTTTTTGTTTTTTTTACTCCTTTATTAAAGTTTACTATAAAAATGAATTAGAATACATGATTATATCTTGAGAAGGAACAACCTAATGGCAGGACCCTCCAGGCCTGATTCGAACCGTCGCCGCTCCATTTCCTAAGACCTACGCCTCAACTCCCTGAACTACAGATGACCTTACGAAGCGGATCTGTTCAACAAGCATTACAAAAAGTATATTGTAGGGTAAAGGTGTATATGACAAGGCCACTTGCATCTGGCGATTTGAATCCTAGACGGTCACTCCCAATTCAAAAGATTTTTTGAAAAGTACATTACGTTCCCTTACTAAGTGATTGAATCCGTTTCTTAAATTCACAATGATTCTACCAGGAGTGTGCCCAATGAATAAGCAGGGAGTTTACAGTTTGGGTTTCACTTTGGATGCTTCGTGTTATTATTTTTATTTCTTTGTTTTATTATTTTTTTTATATGTTTATCATTTTTATTTCGATGAAGGGTAAAAGTGATGTGTTAGAATTCATCTTTATTCTCCATTTATAACACCACTCTTCAATGGATGACGTGACTGCACGTTTTGAGATGCAGCAGAAATTTAATTCTGAAATGACACTAAGGTTCAGGGGTATTTGAAAAAAATTATATTAACACTTTCTCGAGCTCTGCTCTACCCCTCACACGTGGGGGATAGAGTGGGCTCAGGGATCCTCAGGTCGATTCTGTAAATATTGTATATATTATTTTATCATTATGTTATTTTATTTATTTATTTTTCATACAGATAGTCTAATTATGTTCATCTTGTCTATTCTTTTGTTTGTATATATTTTAAGATTTTTTTTATTTATTTTATTCCATTTTTTATTTTATTTTTTACTTATGTATTTTTTTTTATTTTAGTATGTATGTGATCATTTATCAATATTACCTATTGCCCACAACTGTGTGGCAGATTGTAATATCTATCAATAAATAAATCTATCTATATTAACACTGGGCTGTCTACAAAATCTAGCGGATCAAAAGCGAAAAAATGTATGAATTATATATATTTTTTTTTTTATCAAATCTAAATGTAAAGTGAAACTAATGTTCAGTAATGTTAGGAAAACTAACACTAAGAGAGATCAAAGTAAACAAAAATGACTAAATCACCTATTTCTCCAAGATCGTGTTAACAGGTAGTATACCGATTTGAATGTTAGAGTGAATTAATAATTAATTTCACATTTTTATGGTGAGATGTTTTCATAATATAGATTCAAGAGGTAAGCTTTATTTATGAAGTTTCGTTCGAATTATATGTTTATATTTACAATTGAGTACAAAATGAAACGAAGAAGATAAAATGTACTTTTTGAACTTCATAATATTATTTATTATGTACAGTGTGTGAATTTTAAGGAGATGGTCAGTGTTGCGGCCAAGAAGAAATAAAAAATAGTTCTCAACTATTTATTTGTTACCGACGCTTTGACCTAGAATGCAGGTTTTCATCAGGGCTAAAAATAAAAAACAAAACAAGGATAGTAGAGTCCGTTTAAGAGTAAAAGACTGATATAAAAAGAAATGTAATGGTGAAGGCATAAAAACTAAAAAAAAACTAAAATTATAAGGTGGATAAAGATAAAGATAAACACAAAAATTATCAATTAAGATAATAAAGAGTAGTGAACTGATACATTAGGGTATATATAATTGAAAAAATCTATTAATTTAATTATCAATAGTGATAAATACAAAACTTATTAACTAACACAATTAAATGTAGTGAACTGATACATTAGAGCATATATTATTGAAAATATCTATTTATTTAATAAACAGAACATAATAACTGACAGAGTAATTAATAATGAGCAGGCAAATAATATGATAATATGACTATTGCCTCAATATTATTAATATACCACCCCACTATTAATTACTCTGTTATTATGTTCTCTCTGTTAGTGAAATAAATAGATACTTTCAATATTATATGCTCTAATGTATCAGTTCACTACATTTTATTGTGTCAATTAATACTTTTTTTATTTGTCATTATTCTCCTTATTATTTTTATTACGTTTTGATGGTTTATATTCCTCCACCTTTACATATTTTTTTATATCACTTTTTTCCTCTTACAGTGAGGCTACTTTCTTTGTATCTTTTTATTTTTAGCAGAACTACATTGTGGGTGGAATCGTCGGCAATAAATAAATAGTTGGGAAATAATATTTATGGTATTATTTAATATTTACCAAGTGGAAGGTAAAAATGTTTATTTCTCGTCACTAGTTGTAAAGGTTATCATCAAAATCAGTACTCAATCATTGGTTTCTATTAGTTCATGGAATAATGAATCATTAATAAAATGGTTACACTTACACCAGGAAAACCCCTGTGTATCAATATCCTTAATGAATGTTTTGTTAGAGATAGCTACTCCGTTCCTGTCCCAATAGACCTTGTAGTCCGGTGAATGCTCCAGGATAAGATTAAGGATATCAGGGTCGCAATCTATTTGTAAAGAATTCTTAGACTGGTAGGCAGTCTTAGTGTATACGAATCTTTTCAATCGGTAAGTTATAAATTCGATAATATCTGTAAAAATGAATAATTGAAATTAATATTATATATTGTAAATTATAAATTGAAGTAAAATACACCCATCTTTCTTGAAAGTCACCACATAGAGTTGGCCTTAGGGAAACAAGATTGTAAGTAATTTACAAAAATACTTAAAACAAAAAAAATATATATATGAAAAATAACATAAAATTTTAAATAAAAAATTAAACTTACTATCGTCCAATTTCGAATTCAATACTGAAGAATTATATTGTATTTTTATAATCGGAGAAAATTTATACAATATAAAAAATAAATAAATAAATTTACGTGCTCCTTTAAACATAAGAAAATCAGTCTAATTTGAACTTTGAAATTATCTTTAGTAGCGTGGAGCAAACTGAAACTAAATGCTTCTGGCATGGTAATTGGCAGTAGTGGTTGGATAATTTACTATCTCGTTTACAACTACCTATCTTCTTCAACTAAAAAAAAAAAAGGTTGAAAAAGAGAAAAAAAATTATCCCGGGAATTATCGTTTCTTTTGTCCACAGGTCCCGGGTTTCGGCACCATTTAAATGTTATCGAGAGTAAAATGAAAAAAAGAAAGATCAAAGAGATGAGGAACGACACACGATATATATAAAGACAATCGCTCGGCTGATATAGCCTCTGTCAACTGATATCGCACTCTCTGGCCGTAACTATATATATATATATATATATATA
>NW_027107431.1:531007-532718 GCF_000696795.3 Halyomorpha halys | reverse complement strand
CCCACTATACCACCCTTTATTAAAATACATAATTAATGGTAACAACATTTTATAAATATAAAGGTATTTAATTGGTAAACTGGTAAACACACAAATAGCCTTTGGAAAAGAATCCAATTATAATAATAGTTTTTAGGACTCAATATATAATTAATTAATTAACTTATTTTTGGATAATTGCCTTCAGCGATTATCCTGGCACCCCGATTAAATCTCCATAGCATACATAGCGATATATATATTAAATTTAAAATAAACATACCTGGTGGGAGATCTCCACATTCAAATGTGTTACATAACCCAAATTCCATTGATTCTCCTGAACATGGTAAACCAAAGAGACTCGGAGATGGAGAAGTACATAGCCTAAATATCAGAAATCATTTAATAAAATAATTTTTTATTCAAAAAAGCTCTAATAACTATTAGATAAAAGAACAATAATAATTATAAATTAAAAAAGTGAAATACTGTATTTTATCTCGAGACTTACTGGAAGGGATTATTTCGAATCATTGATAATTTCAAATCATCCAACAAAGAATTTGATGACATGAAAGGTGGGAAGAGATTTTTCGTAATTTAGAATGCCCAATGTTGTAATTCAGCGCACCTCCACAACCCCTAAGTTAGAGGGATGAAAATTTTTATTTGAATTGAGTTAGCTAATTGAATCAGTACCGTTTAAGGTTTTTTGTCTTCTAATCGCACAATTTTTTTTTCAAGGTTTTTAAAGTTCTGCGCACTTCTACAGCCACCTCCACTTAATTTGTGTTAGAGAAGTGCCTTACGGGGTCTCAACTTTTTCTCTCTTCACCTCAATCACTTTGCATCTGATTTCTAAACAAAAATGTAGGGAAAATACGACCTCAGCAATGGAGCTTTGTTGCTCACGCTTTTTTATAACTCTATTGTACACTCTTCGATTTCTCTACAAATTGAAGATGACCCTATGCCAACATCTTCATTCTTATTCGATGCGTCATTTTTAACTTGACTAATAACGTGGATGATATTTTAAACTTTTCATATATCTTCCATATTTTTATAATTTATTTTCTTATCATATTTTGAAGACTTTGAAAGATTTTTTTTTTTTTAATAATTTATTTATTGTTATTTACAACTGTATACACATATATACAACAAGTAAATTTGCTGTAGGTGACATAGTGACATGATACAAACATGTGGAGAACCTACCCACTGATAGAACTCCAATAACATTTCTAGAGGAGAAGATCCCGAGGCCATCTTCTTTTCAGACGCCTAGGAGGATTATTAGGTAATGAAGGAGAAGCAAGGCTGGAAACAAGTGGATTTGGGTGGTTGAGAAGTTTTTTATGGAAGGAACGGTATCTGGTTCTGGCCAAATCGGCAACATATGGAACATTGAGGTCCTGATGGATGACTTGATTTGTGACAAACTAAGGAGCATTAAGGATTTTACGAAGGGTTTTGGACTGTAAGGATTAGATTCTGGAGGAATTTGATGGTTTAGTGAAGCCCCAAAGCTCTACTCCGTATGTCCAGGGCCCTGTTTCATAATGGAACTAATAGTACAAGTAAAAAAGTACAAGTGTACAAGTTACAAAGTACAAGCTTAATACTTGTACCGGGAGAAGCGAGTTCACTTGTACTATTGAAAAAGTACAAGTAAACATAAGAGCAGGTTATGTATTCTTATCATTGGTAGATCGTGAAACCATTT
>NW_027107431.1:523382-524577 GCF_000696795.3 Halyomorpha halys | reverse complement strand
ACAATAGACATGTGTCATCGGCATACGTGGTGAGGGTAGTGTTATTGAAAGATTTAAAATCACTTTTTAATCCTATTCTTTAAGATATCGAGAATGAAATACCTTCAATTTTCAAATAAGTTAATTACTCAACAAATATTATTTATACATACATACTATACTATGTATAACATCATCATATTAAATAAAATTGAAACTTAAAACATAACGAACCTTTGACGAGAACCCCTACCACCACCACAAGAAACGGAGCAGTCCCAGCTTAACCAATCCGCCCAACCTCCGTCAATGGGTTTTTCATCCATTTCTGGAAAGAACATATATATACATATAACACCTCATAATCATGCATAAATACATTTAGTTGCATGGTTATGTAAAAAGTTCTGCTAGACACACGTGTGTATGTTCATTAGTAATATACACCTTTAAAATAAAATGAAATGACAAATAATGTTTATTTTAATTTAAAATGATTCAGTGATTAATAAATTAACAGTTTATTAAAAGAAACTATTAACAAGAACAATTAACTATTTAAAAAATATATATTGTCTGTTAATAGATAGGTATTACATGAGTAATAGTAATGTGTATAACAAATAATCATATTCGTGCAAAAATTTTTAAAGTTATATCCAGGAACTGGCCAAGCTAGATAAATGGCTCAAGTAAGCAAAAACAGAGAGAAGACAAAAGCTGGCCCAGGCTGGTATACAATAACTTGAGAGACTAACCAGTGTGTCCATAACCTTGCAGTACAAGAACCGGGAAGAAAAAAAGGCAGTTATTTATTACCTCATTTATAACCCAATTTTTTATTACTTTAATGAAAACTATGTATAATTACTAGTCAAAACCGATGAGTCTGCCAAGTATAGGGAGTGGGAATAAACAATGGCGGCTGTTTCAAAATCTTAATTTTTCATTCGGAGCTCTATATCTTTAAAATTACAAACACTATAAGAGAGAGAAAGGAATACTTTATTTATTCATCTATGCTGCCTAAATACATAAGGTTGCCATCTCACACAGCATACTTATCAATCCGTAATCGGACATATTTATATTACACATACATGGTATAATCATAAAAAAAAAATATACAATAATAGGATATAATAAACAATTTTTTTTCACCCCTACAGCTTCCTTTTACAATCCTTTTCGGTCTGTACAACCAATACAAATGTTT
>NW_027107431.1:512900-522942 GCF_000696795.3 Halyomorpha halys | reverse complement strand
CTAGGCCTTCTAAGAAGCTCCTTGTTCTATCTGGTATTGTTCCACGAGATCCAAACCAGAGGCCTCTCACGGTGAACTCTCTCTCTCTCTCCGAATGTCTCGCGGAATTTTTCCTTAAGGAAAGGCACGCATTTTTCATATATTTTCTTTTTTTCCCTTTCCACTCCACCTTCCTGTTCGAGGTCATTACTTTCAAATCTCACCGTCGGATCCAAGACAAGAGCCGTGTCTCCGAAAAAACAACATTATTTGAAGAAGAGTAAATTTGCTAAAATATTAGCCCTAATACAGCTATTTACGTCCAATAGTTCTCGAGATATAGCCTTTTAAAACGCAATATTTCTTAGAAATATACTGAAAGATAAGTAGTTTTTTTTTTAGAAATCTGTGTCTCAGGAACTATGTGACGTATAAATGTCTATTAGCACCCAAATTAAAGCTAGTTTAACGCACTATAAACACTATCACCTTTAACTTCGTAGGAATAGTAGTTTTCATGATATTTTCTAAAATAAATTAATTTATAGCATTTTGGACGATAAGTTTGATTTATGAAAAACTTTATTTCAGAAACCATAAGACGTAAAGATGCCTGCCAGTGCTCAAATTAGAACGAGTTAAATTTACGACAAAATAGTTAATTATATTTATCTTTGTAGGAGTAGTAGTTTTTATGATTTTTGACAAAATAAACTCACAAAATGTTAGTTTCTAGTTATTCGTATAAAATGTTGGATTATTGAAAAAATATATTTCTAGATCCATAAGTCGCACATATGTCTGCCAACACTCAAAATAAAGGAAATTTAACTTACTACAAAGTAGTCCGTGACACTTATCTTTGTAGGGGTGATAGTTTTTATGATATTCACATATGAATATAAATTTGGCAAATGAAAATTTGTCCAAACAACTATAAATCAATTTATTTTAGCATATTTCATGAAAAATACGTCAATAAACGTCATAAACTACTTTATAGCCCATTAAACGAGCTTATGAGTGCTAATAGACATCTGTACGACAAATGGTTTTTGATATATAGACTTTTCAAACTAAATACACTAACTACTGATCTTTTAGTACGTCCCATACAACATTTTTATGAAATGTTGCTTTTTAAAAAGTTATATCTAGAGAACTATTAAGCGTAAATAGCTCTATTAGGGCTTACATTTTAGCAAATTTACTCTACTTTAAATGATGTTCTCTTAGATTTTCATGTGTTGTTGGCAGTTTCAAAGATATAGAGCTCCGAATGAAAAATTAATTATTCTTAGCGTTAACAGCCGCCATTTTTTATTCCCTCTACCTATACTTGGCAGACTCATCAATTTTGTCTAGTAATTATACATTGCTTTCATTAAAGTAATCAAAAATTGCGGTTTTTTTTCTCTTGGGCTCTTGTACTATTGGTAGAGATGAAAATAAAAGGCAACTGACAAGAATCAGTGAGAGAGATGAAATAAAGTTGTCCTCCCAAGCTAGCGAGGTAGCAAAAGGAGAACTGGGCTAGGAACATTGTTCTTGTTAACAAAATATTTTATATATCAATATAAAAATATTAAATTTTTATACGGCTGTAAATTTAAATGGCATAGCAATATATTTAAGTAAAATTAAATAGCATATTTTCGCAAGTTTGTTTTTATAAATAAGTAGACTTAAAAGTGTTTAAATTTATAACTTTTATAAAAAGTTGACAAATTTGAGTTGTCATGTAAGTTTTGTGGTACAGTTAACCTTAAAAGCAAGGTTTCTTATTGGTGATGCATTTTCTTGTTTAACTAAATTTTAAATAAAAAGTTGACTTAAAAAGGTAAAGGTAAAGAATCTGGAAAATTCTATCTGTCAGTTTTCACCAATAATTCCGAAAAAAAATGGCTCCAAATAGTGGTAATACATAACTGTTAACTATTTATTTTATTGATTTAAATTCTATAAGTGCTACTCCTAATTGGTTTTCGATTTTAATAGTTTATATTAGACAAAAAATTTTTTTAAAATATAATAATAAAAATTACGATATCATTATTTTTATTTTAAGCAAAATAAGTTAAGTCTGTTATTCAGAGTAATCTAAATAGGCAATATAGCAAGTAGAGTATTGATTTTAAAACTACTACCAGCAGGGAACCTTGCAATAGTTTTAGGTAACATAAATTGTAAAAACATTTATTGGGGATGCCGCAAATCAAATTCTAGTGGAAATACATTACTTGATATTTGCTCAAGGCTCAACATCCAAATACATTCACCAAGTGAACCTATAGACTAGGCTGTAAATCTGTCATTCTGGATATCGTATTAACAAAAAGTTTAGTTTTCCTCTGTCTTCTCAAGTGATCACAGCTTTAAATTCGGACCATATTCCTGTATTAATTAATAACTGAGATAAACAATGAAACTGTGAGAAAATCCCTCATTAATGGAGTGATCGACTGAGAAACGTATAAAATTCTTGTCGATGAAAAGTTACAACTAAAAAAAAAATTTTCCTACCGCTCAAGAAATAGATAAAACTATAACGGCGTTAAATGAGTCGGTCTCAAACAGTTTACATGAGGCAACTGTACGACTTTTCCATTTAAGGGGAAATTATAGAAAAAATCACGCAAGGAGACAGTGGATGAGCACAAGATACCCTGTTCACAAAAAGAAATGGAACCACCTCAAACATGAAACTAAAAAGGATCTGGATGAATGGGCGTATTCTAAATATCAGGGATACGTGGAAAATTTAGAAAAAGGATCATTCATTATAGAAGGCTACGCGACGTTTATTGGATAAACGTTAAAAAATTCCAAGTCTTGTGGACAAAGATGAATTCATCACCAGTGACGCTAATTTCTTTGAGAAAACATTCTCCAATGCAGAAATAAGTCCGAATTTAGTCACTGATGAAATTGACGAGTATCTAAATCTCCCCCTCGCAACAGTTCAGCTCCCACCTAAATTCACGTCCCCAAAAGAAATCTAGGAGCTGATTAAAAATCTCAAGGAAAAGAAAAGTCCTGGGCATGATTTGGCCCCAGTCATAGCAATCAAAATGTTACCCAGGAAAGCTATCATTTTCATCACGTCAATTTTTAACAGTTGCCTTAGTACTGGATATTTTACCGATACGTGGAAGAAAGCCAAACTCAGTAATTCAAAAGCCTGGTAAGAACGTTAAACAAATGAGCAGCTATAAACTTATCAGTTTATTACCCATTTTTAGAAAATTACTGGAATCAGTTATTAAAAAAACATCTTAATTCTTTTTTTCAGAGCATCGAAATTATTTGATTTCAATTCGGTTTTCAATACAGTCATTCCACTCACCAACTGGCAAGACTATCGGAATTTGTAATTAATGGATCCGAAAAAAAGAGGCACACACTCAGGAAGCGATCTTGGACTTCCAACAAGCATTCGATATGGTCTGGCATCGAGGTCTTCTATATAAACTAAAAGCATGCACTCAAAAATACCTATACAATATTTTAAGCTCATTCCTCAACGGTATAACATTTTCTGTCAGAATAAATAACTAAAATTCTACCCTCAGACAAATCCATGCTGGTACTCCACAAGGTTCAGTGCTTTCTCTCATTCTGTCCAACTTCTACCTTCACATCATTCAGTCCACAAACACCTCCATAGCTATGGATATCCATATTCGCTGATGATTCAGCTGTTTTCTCAACATGATGACATAATAATCGCTAGAAACACTTTGCAAAGTCACCTTAGTGATCTAGAACAATATTTCACTTAATGGATGATTGGTTTGAACATTGAGAAATGTAATTCAAAAGTTTTTACTCTTCAACGCCCACCAGACCCACTAGAACTAATTCTCAAAGGTAAAAATATGAAATGGAGTCATATGCCAGTGAAATAGTAAGATACCTGGGAATTCACCTAGATCGCCGCCTTACCTAGAATCACCATATCAACATCAAACCAACTCAAACCTACGCAAGGTTAGCAATGCTATATCCTATCCTAAACAGAAATTCCAAATTAAAACCAGAAACAACTGTTCTTATATTTAAAACAATTCTCAGGCCACTGTTGATGTACGGCTGTGAAGTCTGGGGAGCATCATTCTTTACGAAAAGGAAAAAATTACAACCTTTTCAAAATAAAGTCCTAAGAATCGCAGTAAATGCTCCTTGGTTCATAAGAAATAGCCAATTGCATAGGGTATTACAAATGGAGTCAATAGAGGAATACATCAAAAAACGGTTCATGAAGTTCCACTCCCAGTTGCCGACAGTTAAAGGAGCAGTCACCTACAACCTGGGAAAACCAACCCCAACCCGAAGACTGAAGCTTTTTCTTCACTTGTCTTTTTTTCAAATTAACTTGTTTCTTTTTACCATTAGAGGGCAATTGTTTGTTTTGTTAAGTCTAAAAATACCGATATTTTTTGTTATTAATTTTACTTTTCTCTTTTATTAAGAAGCATTATTCTTATCTATTTATTTTATCTTTTTTTTTTGCTTTTAATTATAACATTGTATATAGTTAGGGGTGTCTTTTGTACGTGACTATATCCCCCCCTCCCCATAATCAACTGTTAAAAAAAATATAATATAACGGTTATATCAATCATGTAAGGCCCACCAGACCGATATAAAATAAATAAATAAAAAAAAAAGTAGAATATTGGGTAAGTTTCCTCGAATGAATGTAGCAATCATAACCAACGAACTTGAAAATTATGGAATGTGGTCAAAAGAACAGATGGTGTAGAATATTTTCAACATAAACCAAATTGGATTCAGCAAAGGAGGAGATAGGTCCAGAGAAATGATGAAATTTGGAGAGAATGAATGAATTAGAGCAATGGTTGTCAAACATGGCTTAACAATTGTTCCTATGGATCCTTCTAACATTATAAATAAAATAGTCTCCAAACTTTTTATTTAAAAAAAAGCAAAGGTAGTAGGAATAAGGGGTTTCTGAAAAATATTGTATACATAAATTCTATATATTACAATTTATCAACGAAAATATAAATGATTCCAAACTTATTGTTACTTTTTTGTGGTGAGTAAAGGTTCAACCAATAAGAATTCAGAAAACAAACCTGGAGGAGGGCTGTTGGCAATCCATGTGACATTTCCTTCGGTTTGAAGTGTGAAATAGTAGGCTAACAGAGGCTTCGGGTTTTCCCATGTTGAGAACTGAACATCATTGTGATAAATAGTCACCTTTTCTTCGGAGAAACTTGAAACATATAAAGAGAAAGTTATTAAGCATAAACCAGTAAAATACAGGTTATATTTGTATGATACAAAGAAAAATTAATAATATAATAGAACCTGTGCACTCCTTCATAACCAAACGGTATCAATAGGAAGCTGGGTCAATGATATACTCCAACTGGCTGGATATGTAACTGGATCCAAATGTAACATACTTTTATAATACTAAGTACTTTATTAAATACTGAGTAAAAGACTCAGAATTGTCTGTTCAAAATGTAAACAGTTTGATTTTTATTAGTAACTTATTTACTTATTGTTTTGCAAAAAATGCCTAGAAATACGTCTTGGATAATTTTCAATAAAGAGTTAATTAAGAACTTTCCATTTGCAATTATAGAAACGTCTTCTAACAATATTTCTTCTCATTAACTCTCATTTCTTAATCGAAGCCCGAGAGATGGAGATGACAGTACGGGCCTTAGGAGATAAGTTGTGATTAACGAAGTAAGGATATTTGAACAGATGCATTAGACCATAAATAATGAAGCGATAGGATCTAAGGAGAGAAGTGAATCAAGAGAGGGGCCAATGTTTTCCACAGTTAACGAATCAAGAATGTTTTGGGGATAAACATGGGAGTAAAGAGGTTTGACGGTAATTTCGACCAGAACATGAGAAAAAAGAAAATATACAGACATTTGCGTGGAGGACAATCAATTTTGGGAAAAACTATAAGTAAGAAGCTTGTATTTGCTAACTGGGTATAATAGTTGGTATGTTAGAGTAAAATAAAAAAGTTAGGATAGAAAATTAGAAATTAAAAAATCGAATTAGGAATTAAAATCGACAAGGCATGATCTTTTAGGAGAATCTGTGTTAATATCACCAATAATTATTACCTTTAGAAACAAAAGAATGTATGTAAGGAGGAAAAGATCGAATGTAGGACCAAATCGGACAAGATGGGAGTGGCAATAAACCAAAATATAAAAAGTACTTGAAAAAACTTGGACAAAAATGTTTTTTATAGTTATACGAAGAGTCAGGAGAATATTTTAAAAGGAATTTAGCCCTTAGCCTATCGTGGAATTAAATTCTAACAACACCAGCTATTCGATCATGACAAAAGAGAGTATAATTGGAAATGGAAACAAAGGGAGATGGAATGGATATTAGGTTGAAAGCAGATTCTGTAACGACAATGCTCTTGTACATGATAAATATTTTGAAAGAAATAATCGACTAATTGGTCATAAAGTGCTGGTGGAAATGTGGAGTTAATATGACAGAACATCAGGATATTAGTCATGAAAATAAAAGGAAAAAACATGCAGCAGTGATGAATAGAGCAGATTCATGATTTTAGGAGAAGGTATATATTTATATTATCTAGTAAATCATAGGAAGAAAACCAGATCTTCAAAAAGATCTAAATGATAGAACAAGTGATGAAAAGTAGTAATTATAGGTAAGAATCAGGCAAGTCTTGCCACTGAGAAAGCCATATACTCTATAAAACCCATCTCTAGTAAAAACTATTATTTACGATATATTCTAACTATGTTAACTATTAATTTTATACTAAAAAGCAAACATGAAATGAGGAGTAGGTTAGAATGATAACAGATCCTACGCATTAAAAATCTAAAAATTTAAATTACTTATTTAAATGCTTCCTCACATAATTCTGAATTCTGTCCACTTATTATCGTGGAGTGTTGGTCCATCAGTTCTGTTTACTTCAAGAGCGATTATGTTACCCTGGACGTTCATCTGACTAAGCAGGCGATCTTGTAGCTCTCCACTTCCAAATTCTATTGTCATCTCGGGACCCGCAGCTATTGCGTTGTAGAATGAGATCAACACGTTTTCTTAAGCAAAAAAATATTTTAAATATTTTCCAATTCATGAAATAATGACAAATACAACAATGAATTGTGGTGTTAATAATTCCTAATTTGGCGGCGAATAGCTACCAAGTTTCTTAAACAATTGAGGTGGAATTAATCGATAATAAACCTTCGTCCACTCAGAAAGGGGCAAACGAGTGATATGCTCGACCGAGGTGGGCAACTTTACATAAGATCTACTTTATATCTTATAAGCATGTCGCGATCGACTTGTCATAGGAGTTCTTAGGGGGAAGAAGGGGTGTGAAGTGCATACTATGTTTATACACAGTGTTTCAGTATCAGGTGCATTCCCGCAGAGTATGGGTAGATAGTAATATATATGTTCACACTATTTTTTATTTTTTAAATCACTTATTAAGTTCTCGAGACATAGGCTTATGAAGAAAATGAATTGCCAGACCCAACTTTTGATAGCAGCATTCCGTACATGAAAATAACTTTGTTTGTAAAATGTTTATCATCTGCAATGTATAAGTTGTACTATTTGTTCTTAAATATGAAAAAGTTGTTATGAAGCTGCACAGTGTGGCTGATAATTTCATTTCAATATTAAATTTTCGCGTTTTTTTTTTGGGGGGGGGGGGAGGTCAGAAAAATGTAACATGAAAAAGTAATATGACTTACTTTTTGCTAATCTATCAATAGCTCGCTGAGTACACATCGTACTGACATACATATACATGGCTTATCTATCTACATAAAAAATAACAATAATTATTTAAATGACCAAAAAACACACGTTCAGAGGTCAGGCGATCAGGTCGATCGCTATAGAGTTGTTGGCCACCCCTGTGCAAGACTTACATTGTCCCCTCAGAGGCAACAACCGAGTGCAAAGGGTTAATATCCACTGATATGAAAATCTTTGAAATTAATTGTATACTTATAAGACATCAAATCTGATTATCATATAAATGTTTTATTAAAAGTATTAATATCACAATCGTAAAAGTATTAATATCACAATCGTAAAAGTATTAATATCACAACAGTTATTATATTGAACGATAAATACAAAAAGAGCAGAAATTACCTTTTCCACGAAAATTGAATCTTATTTCATTCTCTAGTTGGTGAAAAGTTTGATTCATTCCGAAGCTTATGGGGTAGTAAGTTCCTTGATCTTCAGACGTCAGAATTTCAATAAAAGGATCTGAACAAAAAGAAATGGTAAAACGTTTCATTGAAATAAAGAATAGTTATATCTCTCCCTTTATGAATATGGCATTCTTGCTCCTTTAGTAAAATATACTATAAAATATGTTCTAATGTACTTCTATCCAAAAGAACTCATTCATAAACTAAACACGAATAATAAAGTAGTAGCATGTAACAATTCAATTGACACCTTTTCCATACCAACTGTATTTTTTTTCCTTTACAAATATAACTTTTTTCAATTCAATTATAATTTTTCATTTCAAATGTTAGTCAACCTGTTTGGTGCAATGATTAAAAAAAAATACAGTTTGGTCCCTTTTTATTTAAAAAGATTTAATTAAATTTCAACGCTGTTTTGAAATAATATCAATTTCCTGTATTTACCGATAAAACAGACGAATCATAAAAAGATTCGCAATCTTCTGAAAAAATATTCATTGAGAAGTCAGATATTAAGTAGTTATAGGGAAATATTCAACTTTGCAGAGGGGTTTGCTGTACAATCTGAGGTTAAATGTTTGTAAGTTATGAGCTCTAATAGAGTGGACATTAATATATACTGAGTGATTAACTCTTTAAGCCATTGAGTCTCCCAAGGTGACCTCTACTATCCTGTCAAATGGGTGCGGGACATTGGTATCTCTTATTTACTCTAAATGTCAAACTCCAGGATGGGTCACTGGTCACAAAAGGACCATAATTAATAAGAAAGCAGATCAATCAGATAGACAAGATTCTGAATTTTCCCTTTTAGGGGTAAAAGTTCATTCGGTATCTCGAAACAGTGTCAGTGAAGAGAGTTCCTTGACCAGTCTTTGAGTGAAGTAGAAACAGAGGAAACATATTAATCTAAGATAGGCAAAAAAAGTTGTCTACAAAACCCCTCGTTTTAGAATGCAGAAATATCGACTTTTCACCAAATAAGGCATCAAGATAGAAAAGTCTGTGACAGCACATCAAATTTCAACAGTTTAAAAAATTCTCAACGCATACTTTTGATGGAGAAATTGTCTGCATTTTTTTTTCTTTATGTTCTGCATTTATGTATTCAAATCTTAATTTCCTAATGACGCGAAACTTTGAATATTTCCTTATTTACTGGTATTAGGCTCTGTTTTTGCAACCTTACAATAATATCCTTGCAAACAGAGTAACTCTGAGTTAAAAGTATGATTTCGCATTTATATTAAAGTTTATATTGATACCTTCTGGATCAAAACTCATTGCCAGTACTCCTTCGTCGGTTTTTTCATAAGATAAATACCGTGGAGAAAAGTGATAGGATGGACCTTTGCCAACAAGTCCTTCAAATATAGTCGAATACTCCCAGTTAAGAAAAGGTTTATTTTCTCCGATGATGCCAAGACTTAACCGCTCTGGCCTCACGGTCAGTTGGTAGCCCGTCCAGTTGTTTGGAATGAAAAGAAAGAAGTCGTAAGGCGAGTATCTTTCCACCTCAATTTCTGTATCTGAAACATTTAACGACAGCGGTATTAATTAAGAAATTTGAAAGTGATCTTATAATAAAATGAACCACTTAAAAAAATTATATGTTATTTAATAATAAATAATTCAAACACTATCCATTATAGTCTCAAAACTTTTTATTTCTTTTATACGTCCAACGTTTCGGCCAATCCGGCCATCTTCAGGGACAATCTACTACAAAAAGTTTCTATTACATGTATGATCCTACAAACAATTTAAATACTTAACATTATTATTTATAATTTACCTTACCTCAATACCACTTTGAAAACATATAA
>NW_027107431.1:508509-511015 GCF_000696795.3 Halyomorpha halys | reverse complement strand
ATAAAAAATAAGATAATTAATATGTTCCTAAAAAATTTTTACCCAAAAAAATTAATCTACAAGATTTAGGAAATTAACCTTAAAAATATTAAAAATAAAACAGGAAACGAAATAGTAAATAATAAAGTAAAAGTACTCTACAAGTATGTGGGAATGGATAGTGTTTGAATTATTTATTAAAAAATCACCAGTCTCAAGAAAATATTAAGATTATAAAAAAATTATATGTTATATTTAGAATAATCAATCATTTGGGACAAGCCCGGTCCGGCCAGGTAACCGAGGGCTTCCGATCCAAGGGGCCCCCAAAATCATTGTTTCCTATTTTTATTATTGAGATTTTTTTTTTTTTAATTTACTACTTTTAAGATTTTATACTCTTTTCATAGCACTAACACCCATTCTAGACAAGCGTACAATGTTCATTTTATTTATTCTTCTGTTTGTATATATTTTAAGAGATTTTTTTTTTTTTTTAATTCATTTATTTATTTTATTTTATTTTAGTATGTATGAGATCATTCATCACTATTACCTTTTGCCCACAACTGTGTAGCAGATTGTAATATCTATCAATAAATAAAAAAGTATTTTAAAAACAAGACAAGCGTACGGAGTTATAAAACTTTATTTGAATTATATAAAGCAATAAAATTAATTAGTTATGTGGGAAATAATCAAGAGAAACAATCAATATTAAAAAAAAAAATGATATTAAAGAAAGTCTCATCAGTTTCATAGCTTTATATTAATGTATGTATGTCATACACTATTGAAATAAAACTTAGAGTACATACATAAATTTAAGATTTTCCTGAAGATTTGTTTGATATTTTATGGAGGGCTTTGGAACCTTATCAGCAATTTTGAGTATCTTTAATTAACAATATTTTAAGATACAGAAACCCCTTCGTGGCCAGTTGTTATTACGTCCTACGCGGCCACTTAGTCACGCTTAATCTTCAATTCCCATATTCCAAGGCATGTCTCTTACTTATATGAAAATAAATAAGAATGTAAAACTCCAGTGTACAACTCGTGTAGCTATTCCGGCCTCATCGACCACCTTAGCATTTTCCGCAGTACAGTAACTGAAAATTGGGCCGTTTGTAGCCGAGGGATTTGAGACATTGCTCAAAGCAATCTCGGAACTGCAGCAGTGCCGGTTCGAATCCGACCTGGGGAATTGACTTTTATATCTTGTACGGAGTAACAATGAAAACTTCATTATCGTATCAGCTACTTAAAAATTGAATATGCGGTTCACCTATGAAAACATAGTACCTCTCCTACAGTTATATTTTCTGAACTTAACTGGCTACTTAGTGGTGATTTGAAAATTATTGCTTTACTGGAAGGAATCGCCCAATAAAAAAAAAAAAAAAGGATTCTTAAATTCTAGAAATTTTTAAAGACGTTAAATATTTGGTAGAGAACCACACGAGAACAAAAAAGAAGATTGAAAAGCGTTCATAGGTTTGAAGCATGCAACAGCAGGAACAACTATCTATATTTGGTTAAAGAACTGTCCGAAAAATACCCTGGCTAAAATACTATGAGCAGCAGAAGAGAGGAGAGATACCACCGAAACATTTCTTCGATGGAGTAGGAATCAATCTTGGGCCGTTGGAATGAATCAATGCTAGAATACCACTGCTAGAATGTACAGTATTTAGATATATAAGAAGATGGTCAGGGTTGCGGTCAAAAGTGAAACAAAAATAGTTTACAACTATTTATTTTCTGACGTTTCGCCCCACTTTGCAGGGCATCAGGGCTGCTCAAATGAATCTTGAGTTGAACAGAAAAAACAATTTTTTTTATTTATTTAAGCCCTGCAAAGTGGGGTGAAACCTCGGAAAATAAATAGTTGTAAACTATTTTTGTTTCACTTTTGACAGCAATCCTGACCATCTTCTTATATGTCAATTTTTACGGTCAACTATATATACATGTATAGTATTTACGAGTGTGTCCTGGAATTGACATCCAAGAGGTAAGCCAGAAGGAAATTTCCGCACGAAGTCACTACTTAATGACTATTCCTAGAAGTGGAACTCTTTTGTTCATAAATAAAAACAATACACTGATTTAACATTTATAGATACTGATTTTTTATTTACTAGATCATTACCCTTATAAAATTGTGAATAGACCATATATATTACGTATACTTATTACTTATCTTCGAAATAGAAGCAAATAAAAAAGGTACATTGCCATATTTGTTTTCCTCTACCCAAAATTAGTTGCTAGTAAATTAGTTCATTAGAATCAAGAAACATTCTGAAAATTTTGTTTATTTATCATTGTTATTAAATGAACCTCCTGCATATATTCATATAAAGAGACATGAACTAGAAGATGTAATTTTTAAATTTGTATAAAATACTTTTTTTTTTTTTTTTGATTTGATAGATTTATTTATTGATAGATATTACAATCTGCCACACAGTTGTGGGCAATAGGTAATATTGATGAATGATCTCATACATACTAAAATAAA
>NW_027107431.1:494239-508459 GCF_000696795.3 Halyomorpha halys | reverse complement strand
TCGTGACCTTATATTGTAAACTGTTTTTAGAGTTCTACTACTGGGTAGTTTCTCTACATCCTGTATCATATCATTATGTCATTATGATCAAATTTACTGGTTGTATTTTTTTATACAGTTGTAAATATCAATAAATAAATAAAAAAAAAACCTTTTGATAACCTGTTATAACATTTAATATTCTAAATAAGGTATTATTGCCAATATTTAGAATGGCCAGAGAGGCCGAAACATTGTGAAAGAATAAACATGTAGGTACTATATGGATATTTTTTATAATAATTGATAAACAAACAAGTCTAAAACAATAAATTAAACTAGATTATTTAGAATAGTATGTAGGAGATGGCCGAGGGCGCGGTAAAAACAGGAGAAAAAAATATTTAACAACTATTTATTTGCCTATGTTTCGTCTCAATTTGCAGGGCTTTATCAAGGCTCAAAAATATACAAAATAACAAAAATATTTTGACAATGTAGGATAATAAGATACAAATTAGTAAACAAAGGTAGGGTTAAAAATTATGCAAATATAAGTAAAACAAATTATATAAAATTGAACAGAAAATGTACAATAAAAAAAAGATGTACAATAATAAGTAAGTATATAAAATATAATATAAAACTAATTCTATTTCAGTCTAACTGTTTTTTTCACTTATATTTACGTAATATTGTTGTTGTTGTTGTTGTTGATTGTTGCTTAAAGGCGTAAAACCCTCTGGTCATCTAAAATAAATAAATAAAAAAAAAAAATAAAAAAATAAAAAACCAAAAAAAAATAAAAAAGTATAAAATTCTAACCTTGTTGTTCTTCAACATATACCAGGATCACTTTAGAATTGTTTGTTCCTTCAAAAATCATCTGCAGACTTTCTTTTCCGTTAGCTGATATCACACTTAACTTAAGTCCAGTTTCCTCGGACCGTTCCCATTTCTTGAACCAGAACTTGAAACCTGTGACTCTCCAAATCGGTTTTATGTAGGTCAAGTGCGCAGTATTCTTCGTTAACAATGTGATAGTTTCAGCTAAAATATTAAATTTTTAGTCCAATACGTGAGAAGTAAAATCTCTAAAAATTTATATTAGAAAATTCCATTAAGACAGGCATACATGGTCGATCGCAATCTGGCACAGCACAAGGTTCACGCTCCACGTTGGGGTCAGTCGTGATGCACCACGGTCCTGATATGTCCCTGTTAGGGTTCCGGCAGAAATTTTCGGAATTGTCTATATCGAATAAAAGCGATCTAAATTCGGAGGCATTTTCTCCTACATGGAACAATACTTTGATCTGAAAAAGATTAATTTTTAATGGTAGGTTACATCATTTTTTAAGGAACAAAAATAAATAGTTAAAGATGATAATTGGTGAGGCCTTATTCAATTTCAGTTTTTGGAAATATTAATACATCAGTAAGTTCAAGATGAAGGTAGAAACGTAATCTAATGTAATACCAAATTAAAGAAGTTTAAGTTCATTAATTTTCAATAGTGTCTAGAATGAAATAAAAATGAAAAGAAGAAAATTGATCGAATAATGAGACATTTTTTTTAAAAATCAGAAGTTATTTGTAGATGAATGAAATGTTTAAAGTTGACCGTGGAGCTATTATGATGAGAAGATTGTGGGGGTACGATCAGTAATGGTGAATAATTAAAACTTATTTTATTTGTGCTGACGTTTGGACCATTCCTTCATCGGGGCTAAAAACAAAAAACCGAGATAACAACTTTAATCCAGAGAAAAATAAAAATAAATTAATAACAAACAATCAATGTATGACAATAAATTAAATATATACTAAATGATACTTATTAAAGATAAAATATAATCTTGCAGACGTAATAATTATACAAAACTAGTGATAAAAAAGCAATTAAAATCAGACAGTGCTCCTCTAAATAAAGAAATAAATATAATTAGATGTGCGGGAGAAAATGTAAATGATAAGTAATTTAAATTAACAAAATATAATATGGAAGTAATGATTAAAAATATATAAATAGTGAAAAAATTGAAATTACCATAGAGAAATGTGCGAAAGAAAAATATATACATAATACAATGGCCAAGACAAAAACGAAATATATGCTAAAATAATTAAATGACACATAAACATGCTAAAATAGCTATAGGATGTCCGAAATCATGGGCGTAGGCAGAGGGGAGCAGCTGGAAGACGAAGCTTCCACCAGATTTTTGGGGCTCAAGAAAAATAAAAAGAAAGAAAATAGTGGACTTATTTGATAGATGGTTTCTTTCCGGAAGCATGCTATAATTAGGAAGGCAATGGCAGGAAATGATGGTGACGTCCAAAAAATCATCAGAGATAAAAAGTGCGTTATATTTTAATGGTGCGAGCTATTGGTTAAACATTGTTGTTAACTATTTGAATTCAGTCGATTCATTTTCAATAATTTATTGTGGTTATAGGTAATAAAAATTTAAAAAGTAATGATTGAATTTCAGGAAGTACAAATAAAATGGTAGGGTATTTCTTGGAATGCGTGTGTGTGTGTAATAGGCGGGGGACTGCTCCCCACTTGGGGAAATCCTACCTACGCCTATGTCCAGAATAGTGACAAGGAGCAAAGAGAGAAGAAATATGTGGGGGTGGGAAAAAGAAAGAAACACAGAAAAACTTACTGGACTCGGTCGATTTTTGAGTTGCTGTCAAGAGTTAGGATCTGACCGGCCAGGCGCTTCTCTTAACTATTGTAGTCTTGTGGAGCGGTCAAATTATAATTATACTTAAACTGTCATCGTTATTAGTCATGATTGATGTTTCTTGAAGGAACTTAGGGAGAATGTATGTATAATATATATATATATATAATATCTATATATAATATATTTATATGTATATGAGCAGGGTAGTTACAATATATATTATAGCCGTAATTCATGTATAATAGTTATAAAATTCTTATATAATAGGAAGATAAGACAATATTATTGAACGGACATCAGCACTCAATACTGTTGACATCCCTCTATGTTTAACAAGGATATTATGGTTCAGCATTATTTTCCTAGTTTGGTAAGTTTCTTCCAAGTTTAGTATCTAACCATGGTGCGGAGGGGAGTGGGGGAGTCAAGTTTTTGATTTTGGTGGACCGCCACAGAAATAAAAATCGACCCCGTGAGCCTATTCATAACGACGCCGCTGCAGGCACGAGGCAGTTAAAATTGACTCTCAGCTACAAACGTATGCATACGTATTATAACTGGCGCCCTAAACAGACATAGCTTTAACGGTTGTTTCCAGGCTTTAAGGAGCTTTCAGCCGTCCACTGTCTTTTCGTATCCGGATCAAGACACCGAATCGTTAAAAAAAGAACTTTATAATTTATCCATACTTCTTTTATTTATAATTTTATATATCCCAAAATAAGTGAATTATTGAAAAACCTAAGGCAAATATTAGTATAATTTTTTAAAAAATATTTTATTGAAGGATATTGATGTTATTTTATATTGAAGTGGATAATATTGATGCAATTTTATATTGATAGGTTATGTAAATAGAGATAGTATCTGTTTAGGATACTGATAGTATTGAATATATTTAAAATTGAATATATATTTTCTCCTCGCAGCAACCGAAACGTTGAAGTTTCAAATAAGGTAAATAGAAATAAAAAATTTTTTTTTTCATTGGCCGATAATAATAATATTTGTTTTTTATTTTTGTAAATATAATACTTTGTTACATGGAAACATTTTGTTGTATTTTTATTTCAGTGTTAAGAAATTCATCCTTTTGAATTTTTGTATTCCATAATCGCGTTTATACAGCTTAAAGTATAAACACATATAAGTACAATCACTCTATTTTTGTGTGATTTTTTTTTAATCATTTATTTATTGTTGTTTACAACTGTTACAAAAATTTGCTGTAGGTGAGATAGTGACATGATACAAACATGGGGAGAATCTACCCATCGAAAGAACTTCAATAAGATTTCTAGAGGAGAAGATCCCGAGGCCATCTTATTTTCAGACGCCTAGGAGGATTATTAGGTAATGAAGGAGAAGCCAGGTTAGAAGTGGATTTGGGTGGTTGGGAAGTTTTTCATGGAAGGAATGGTATCTGGTTTTGGCCAAATCGGCAACACATGGGACATTGAGGTCCTGATGGATGACTTGATTTGTGACAAAGTAAGGAGCTTACGAAGGATTTTTGACTGTAAGGATTGGATTCGGGAGGAATTTGATGGTTTAGTGAAGTCCCAAACCTCAACTCTGTATGTCCAGATAGGCCTTATAATAGTCATGTAGATCAGTCTTTTGTAATGGATTGGCAATTTAGACCGTTTGTCTAGAAAATATTGTAATAGTCGAAATCGAAGACCGGTTTCCTGTCTCTTCAATCTTGTTTGAGGATTCCATGTCAGTCGCTTGTCGAGATGTCCTAACTAACGGATCTGTTTGACAGGAATAAGTGGGGTATTATTAAAGGATACTATTGTGCAAGAGGTCATTGGTTTACGACGAAGGGTAAATTTGATTTGGTGGGATTTATTGGAATTAATTTTAATCCTCCAATTTTGGAACCCTTCTTCAAGGGTGGTGATGTGGGATTGGAGGGTTTGGGATACAATGTAAGGATCATTGTTCACTGACAATAGACATGTATCATCGGCATACGTGTTGAGGATAGTGTTAGGATGAGTTGGGATGTCAGCTGTGAAAACTGTATAAAGGATAGGACCAAGTATACTACTCTGAGGTACACCAGCAGACTGACGGAATAGGGATGAATAAGCGCCGTTGTAAATTACTTGAAATAATCTTTCGGAGAGATAAGAACGGATAATGAGAAAGTATGTAGGGGGTAGGACTTTACGGATCTTGTATAGCAGTCGTGGGTGCCTGACTCGATTAAATTGTGTGAATTAAAACAAAATTGTATTCTAAATATTGCTTATCGTTGAATTGAATTCTCCAGAATGAAGATGGTAAGCATTACTTTCTTTATTGAATATAATTCGGTTTATAAAAATGATTTATAATTTTCACACGTACATCTTCATCAGCATTAATCCAACGGTCACAGTTTCTGCCAGATATCGTAGTTGTTATGTTCCACATGTTTCCAGCTCCTGTTCCATATGCGCGACATACTAAAAAAAAAAAATATTATCTCTGATCATTATTAACAGTAATTACAATTTATCACATTAAATTAACAATTCCTTACTTTTGAATATGCATTTAGGAACGTCACATTTCTCTCTTTTGACAGTCCTGTTGGAAAGCCTATCATAAACATAGCAATAAGCAGATTCCTTTTCAATAACATTTCTGCAATAGTTTACTGCCTCATAAGTATTATTGTCAACAAACATTTTTTCAATGGGCTGAAAATATTTTAGATTAATTTATATATTAAAATTAAGTATTAACTACTTTTTAAAATATTTAGTTACGTTGATAATAAATTAAATTATGTAAATAACTGTAGCACATAAGACATTTTTAATTATGATAGTTAATAAGGTAAAAGTGCTTCTAGAGTGACGGTTACATGAGGTGATGGAAGTAACCCAAACGCCAAATTTTCCTTCATTCCATTGAAGGGTCAGGCTTTTCTAATCACTTGGGTGCCGTGAAGGGAGGGGACCAAGGTCTAAATCCGACAATCCTAATTTTATTGTCTTAGTTATTATGATATTGGGCCAATGAACAATCCAAGTTTTCAATCTCGATGACGGAACTCAATGTATTCAAAAAATTAAAAACAAAACTAAATAAATTATGAATTTTTCTATGGTTCTTTAGTTTTTGGCAAATTTGACTCAGAAGGACTAATTTTAAAATAAATACGTTCTAATTTGGACTGAATTTTCCACAATCGGAACCAAATACCAACTCTGTAAACTAAATAAATTTAAACTTTTTTAAATGTAAATTTTTCGCACTCGTAAATGCTTAAGGATTACGGATTCCCGATTATAACTGTAGGTTCATGGGGACAATATAATTGTGAAACGAGTTTGTTGAATTTTTATCACTGTTTTCACACAAATTGTTTAAAACTGTAATTGTTTATTGTTTTGGCCAAATAACACTTTCAAGTTTGTTTTTTAACCCGCCACCTAGTCATTTCTCTCATTCATGGGTTATCCTATATGTAAGTAACCTATTTCAACATTTATTTTCAAATATTTGTCGAGTTTTCATTCTGTGGGACAGAGGCGATGTAAACGTCAACCTGCCAAGTCCGGAATCGAACCGGTGCCGCTTCAGACTTAAGGTTGTTAGTGTGATGATTCAGCTCCCTTGGCCTAGGTTTCATACTTTTATGTTGTATTGAAAAAATCACGATATGAAATTAGATTTTCTTTAGGAATTCTTCATTGAAAATGGAACAAATTCCCAAGTAAAGTGAAGAACTGGAGGAGGTCACTAAGTTGACATGACTGCCCACTGAATTTATATATATATATATATATATATATATATAAAATGTAGTGCTTGATTATTAAAAATAGAGATGCCGGAACGGGAAGTATTAATCACAGAACGGTATCCTTTGACAGAACCATTCTTTCCTGTTGCTCTTCTTTTTTGGAATTCCTTACCTATTTCCATCCGTAATGTCTATTCACAACCTTCCTTCAAACCTAAGCTATTTTTAAAATAAGATTTATGTATAAGCAATCTAATTATTAGAAATATAAATCATATAAACGTACATAGGTTATATGGTAGAACAAAAGCAATCATTTATATTTCCTACTTTTCTTTTTAGGGGATTCGGCTCAAGAATAAAGATTTTTTTTCATTCATTCCATTTATATTGCATAATTTTTAAATGTGAAATACCGTGACAAAATCAGATATCCAGGGTAGACAAGCGCGACCGTTTTCTGAGACCGATATGTGACCCATGTAATCAGTGTCCGTTGGTGTTGAGCTGCATTGAACCCGTGTGTCACCAAAAGGTTGAAATGCTTTGAGTGGTAGTTCATCTGAAAGGTAAAACATAAAATAAATGGACCAGTTCATAATGATCTGACAACCTAATAACCCATTATACTTGGGAATAAAATACTTCCACAGATTGTAAAACAATATGAATTTTCAAGAATACTTAAAAGAAAAACTTGAACATCACCTAAATTGTTTTATGCTTGTTGCGGCCAATATATGTTTAATAATTGGTTTCAAACAATAAATAAATTGATCTGTTATATTTGTGAACATTTGGTATCTGTATGTTAATATTTGTGAGAGATAAGTAATACCAGTATTGTGTACACACCCTTATCTATCTGCCTAGTCAGTAGTTACTAGCAGGCTGGCCAAACCTCATACTCACTTCTAGCTACGGCGGGCGGCTCTTCACCATGAGAACATTTCTCGGCAGGCGGCTCTTCTCCTTCACGAGGACATTTTTCGGCAGGCGGCTCCTTTCCTCCACGAGGACATTTCCCCACACGGGGCTACATCACCCAGGGTGATATATAGCCAATTTTATTTATGTCGCAAAGACAAAAAACAATTTCTTTTGATTTTCAAAATAATTTTACTTTTTGTACTTTTATAAGTTCCTTTTTTTATTTTTCTAGTTTATATGTTTGAATATTTTGTTTTACAGTTTATTATGTTCAATTATTTCAAATACAACAATGACAAAATTCGGCTATTCATTTATTCTGTTTTCACTACTCTACACGACTGGGCGCTAGTAAAGGTTCCTTTTAACTTTCCACCGTAACATTTGGTCCTCCGGGCCGGATATATTTTTTAGTAATTGTTGTCAAGGACCTTCCTAACAATGCCATTGCATTATTGCATCTCATACAAAATAGGGATTTATGCATTAAAATGATATAGTTTTTGTAATGAGGGGGTTATTTAAAAAAGTTTAATCGGACACTGTTATAATATTTTGATAATTATAATTATTGACTTGGTCCAGTGGTGTGTGTTGGAAAAACCTTTTTAGTGATATGTGACAGGTCAATAATGAGGCATTAAACAATATTAGTGTTATGTGCAAGGGAATAATATGTTAATGATAAGAAAACAATTTGTAGGTTGTCTCCTTGATAATAGCCTAAGGGCCGAAATTATGGAGAGTGAAATAAACTAATGTTGAGTGTAAAGGATTATTTAAATCATATTCTGCATTCTTTTATTATATAAGATAATATATATGTATATACACATTCATATTACATATACCATTTGCATCATCAACTCCTTAAAGAAAAAAAACTATTTCAAATATTGAAATTAGGTCTGTAAGAACTATTAAAAATTAAAATCTGCACCAATGGAGGGTTAAGGGTGCAGTACTTTGTAAGGAAATACTGTTACTAGACCAACGGCTTGAGTGGCAAAGGGGAGTCATTTCTCTCATGATTCCAAACTCCTTAGCCACTTCGTCCATGAGGTTGCTTACGAAGTTCTTCGCATTGTCTGTGAATAACTTCCTTGGAGTTCCAAATCTATATATCACTCAAGATTTGAGTTTTGAAATAATTACGGTAAAGGTTGCATTTCTGGTTGGACATAGCTAAACCCATCAGCTGAAAGTATCCACAAATACGAGGAGATAAGCGTTTTCTCTTGATCTTCGAGGATAGGGACCCATTATATCCATCGACACAATTTCCCATGGATTATTATTATAGCAGAGATACATTAACCCCCGAGGTGGTGTGTTAGGTGGCATAACCTTGTGGCATACCTCACAGCGACTCACATAGTGGCTTATATCGCGATATATTCCAAGCCAATAATATAACCTCCCAACCCTTGTGCCGTGTCCGGGACTTCAGCGGTTCTAAGGCTAGACAGGGGTTCCAACAACAGCATTATATTTATTTATTAATATATTTATGTATTTGTTTTTATATATTCATATATTTATGTATTTGTATTATGTACCTCAATCGGTTCCTGATGGGTACTGACTGTAAAGGTTAAATATATTTAACTCAAGGACTAGAAACCATAGACCTCAACTATGCTATTATATTCAGGTGGCATGCAGGGATTCTTAACTATAAAGTAAAGTTTCTGGCTCGGTAATAGCTAACCCTTCATCCTCGGAACACCACTCTTCCGATCCATCTGTTTAATATTCTTTATTTGTGCGATTTTCTTTTAATCACTTTCATACCCCATAACTTCTTTTTCTTAATTTTCATTTTCATTTGTTTCCGCATCAATTTCATAGTTAACAATACCTTCAGTTTTTATCTCAGATTTTTCTTTAACTTGAATGTCTACCACGATATTTTCTTCTTTTCGGACAATACGTTCCGTAAACCTATCCGCAAATTCCTCTATTCTATCAATTATTTTTTCAACAGTTTTATTATTTTCATCCTTTTATCTAACCTCTCCATAAGAATTATAAAATTATACATTTCTTCTGATGTGGGCGACTTTGTTCCCTCCATCGCGAATAATTTCAAAATCAAAAGCCCGCAGAAATGAGAGACTAAAAGTCAATTTGGCGGACCCGAATTAAAAAAAAAAATAATCTATTTATTCATTAATACTACCACTTATTCATTATTATCAAATATTCATTATTTTTCTCATTCATTATTATTACCCCGCATGATAAAATAAAATACTAAAAAGAAACACCAGAAATACCCCACAACTACATGTACATTAATTATTCAAATGAAAATAAAGTTCTATGATTAAAAACAAATTTTCACTATTATGATACCACTTCCTATTGTTTTATAATAATAAATTGAACTACTCATTTTGCATAGAAAATATTTTATTAGTATTCATTTTTTTTCCACACTTTAATAATAGCGCTAGTTCTATCTTATCAACCTTTACATGCACTGTTAGATTTTAATTATTCATAATTTTACTAACATATTGAAAATTGATAGGGTCACGGTAGCAGCGTGGTAACGCGCCTGTCTACCAACCCGAAGGATACGAGATCGAGTTCCCAATCCTACCCGGGATTTTTTAGGCATATAAATATGCAATACTCACTCACAACCTCCCTCCGGGCATTTGTGAGGCCTGTAAGCCATTGGGTGGCACTCACAAAAAAATAGGCGTGGGAGTGAAAACCCACTCCACGAAAAAAACACGTCAAGAAACGGGCAATGTATTAGGAAATACAATGCGCGAGGACTTAATAATAATAATAATAATACTAAGTTTTTACTTATTAGCATTCTTCACTGACAGTACCCCCAACCATCCTCTCCTCGTTTATATTATCCATGGTCAACAATCTTCTCATCATTAATTATACTTGTATCATTTGAGAAAAATAGAAATAAAATATAGAATAATATTCATTACAAATAGTGTCCAAGCTTAGAAAACATCATCACTGTAACAAAAATTGTATAATAAAAATAAACCGATTGCTCAGTTGGGAACATTTCAAGTGAAGTAAAAGTACTTTAAGTATTGTAAGTAGATTCCTATCTCCCAGTCCTTATTACTTTATCATATATACAATTTTATATAATAATACAGTTCCAGCGTGCTAATGTTCTAGCGGACCTACTTTGGGATGCAGCCGGTAATCCTTGTATATCTCCTTCTTTTGGAGAATGGTCCCTCCACTTGTTCTTTCATTCGATGAGCATGTGGACACGTCATACTCAGATTTCCCATAATCTGAGTGGAGATTATGTTTAGTACCAATAGCGTAGTCAGCCTCCTGGTCATCAAAGGACTCAACGCTAAAGATGCCTCAAGATAGTTGAGATTTTCTGTGGTTTTCGAGACTACTATGTTTAGGGAATGTTACTGAACGGAGTTTTTCCTTTGCTTTAGATCTCTCCAATATGCCTACTCCAGCCATCATCTCGCTAAATTTAGTTCGCTTGGTAATGAAATCAATCAAATCCCGGTAAATGGAGATGTCCTTAGACTTAAGCCGCTCTTCGAATGCTCTCTTCGATCCTTGATCTAAATTCGAGAGGGCTAAATGAAGTTTGATGAAACTACCCGTATCGCCGATTCCTAAGGCCGATAATATGCCGAAGTTATTTTCCTGTACAGATAAGAATCTATGTAAATTTGTGGATGATGAATTAGTTAAAGGGGAAAAATCCATTACCCTCTAAATGTAAAATCCGGCGAGACGTCTGTCATTCTGGTACCGACATACCAAAGTATAATACGCCAGAGAATAATTAACTTCCTCTAAATTGAATCCAGATATCAGAGCTAAAGCTCCTTCGCGTAAGCTACTACGTAAATAATGGAACTTAATTGTGGTGGTAAGTGAGAGTTCCTTATGAACCATAGAATCGAATAGGGAATAAAATTCATTCAATTCAACTAATTCCCCCGTAAATGTAGGTAAATTTATTTTCCTAAGGAGAGCACTCGTAGTTTCACAATAACTTGCTTTAGCGGAATCAACTCCATCAAGTCCATGCACGCGTTTTTACGGCCGTCATTTCAATCTTTTCCTTCTTAGTTTGGAAGGTAACATTATAAATTCCAATTTTTTACTGGAGAGCTTCAAACTTCCTTCGTAGTTTAAGGTAACATTATAAATTCCAATTTTTGACTGGAGAGCTTTAAACTTTGTCTCATAATTCACTAGCCGGTCAAATACAGGTTTTAACTTGGCTATTGTTCCCTTATCTAAGGTTTACGATTTATTAAAAAAGGCCTAAACTGCAGAAAAAATATCCTCCCTTTCGGCCAATAAAACTGAAGGGTACTCCATTATTAGAAAAATGAAAACTAAACGGAACAAAACTAAAGTCATAGATAAAAAAATAGTTAATTTTAACAATGAAATATTGAGAAGAAATAGAAATAGACATATCAAAAATATTTTATAAATTATAATCGGGTAAGCATCTGTAGCGGTGCTACCTTTCCGAGACCGGCCGTACTAACATCTTAAGCACTTCCCGCCGAGACGAGGAGCTTCAAGCCGTGTCACCTAGAAGCGTCACTCATGTTTATCTTATGTAAATGTTGTATTAATTTATTTTTTTTTAATATGTAAATAATTTTTATTATACACATGTAAATAACATCAAAAACTGTAAATACTTGGAACCAATAAAGAAAGTTGGTAATGGGAAATATATTGAACCGCAAATAAGTGCGTTCTCACAGGTGGTGCCTCTCACCGGCCTTTTTAAATTTAACAAAATCATTACCCCATCGTAAAACGTTCAAGGTATTCTTTCTAGCCATGATTTTTCGTTTATGTGAGTTCCTCAAGCTTCCTTTTCTGTGGTCACCTCTCTCTCCTCTATCTGTTATCCCTTCGTAGGCTCTGGCTGCTAGCTACCCTTCCGGCTTATATACCTCCTTCGTCTCTATCGGAATAGTACCCGGTAGAACGAAGGTACCTTCCAGTAGGATCTGGCGGCTAGCTACCCTCCAGGTTTGCATACCTCTCTCGTGTCTACAAGAATAGTACCCGGTAGGACGAGGTTACCATCCTCTGAGATATAACGGGTGTCACCCATTAGTCTCATCCTATCTACTCATCTTCCTTGTCAACTACCTAACCTTTATAAACTGAACACACATTGTCGAGGCCTTATGGGGAAGCAGAATCAGAAAGAAACAAACCCACCTCGACACATCCTTTACAAATTCCAAAATTTATATTTTTATTTCAGAATTTTCTCATATACAAACAATTATGCAAATTTATAAATATCTCTAAAGTTATTACTAAAGGAATATTTATATATCATGTATATACATAAACAGACAGCAGAATATCACAGAAAAAGTAACTAATGTAACAAAAATCTTACTCTATCAAATTTTTAAAATTTGAAAAAAAAAAAAAAAAAAATTAAATAAATCAACAAGTAAAATTAACAAAATTTTTTTGTCAATATTTCAGGACATTATGATATAGTACATAATAATCCTTAATTTTAATGTCTTTAGTCGGAAAACGTTAACGTATAAATACAGTAACAAAACTAAACACAATGCTTCTATGGTTCATATCTCCTCCTTCTAAATACATTTCTTATTTTACTTTATTAATTGTTTTTATTTCCTGTTCGTCAATTCGTGCGTCATAGAATTTGTAATGTATAATCATTAATTAGTAGGTCCAAGAGGAGTTTTGAAAAAAATAAATTCATGTTTACAAATAGACCTTATATTTTCTAATCAAGTACATATAACGCAGGCCACTACTTAAAAGATCAACTAAAAAAGTAAAATGTATAAATTAATTTACATAATTTCAATCAAAGATAATTATAATAAATAATTAAGCAATCATTATACATATTTTTTTTCATTTGGAACATACACCTTAAATTTACGGCGTAAAGAACTAGAATGCTTATCGCCGGAGCTTCAAATAAAAAATATATATGCAGAGAATCCAGCAAAAACAGATATACTTCGCACTCATAGGCCAAAGCGGGAATGGTGAGTATATTCTCGCTCACGCAGCGCTAGCAGTCCGTACAGTACAAGAACCGGAAAGAAAAAAAAAGGCAGTTATTTCACCCCAATTTTTGATTACCTTAATGAAAACTATGCATAATTACAAGTCAAAACTGATGAGTCTGTCAAATATAGGTAGGGGGAATAAAAAGGGGGATAGCAGTTTTTATGATATTCGTATATGAATATAAATTTGGCAAATGAAAATTTGTCCGAACAACTATAAATCAATTTATTTTAGCAAATATCATAAAAACTACTACTCCTACGACGATAAACGTTAAATAACTACTTCATAGTCCATAGAACTAGCTTTAATTTGAGTGCTAACAGACATCTATACGTCAAATGTTTTTTGAGATATAAATTTTTCAAAATAAATTCACTAACTACTGATCTTTCAGTACGTTCTGTACAAAATTTTTATGAAATATTGCTTTTTAAAAATCTATATCTCGAGAATTATTGAATGTAAATAGCTTTATTAGGGCCTAGAGTTTAGTAAATTTACTCTACTTTAAATGATGTTCTCTTAGATTTTCTATTGTTGTTGGTAGTTTTAAAGATATAGAATGAAAAATTAATTATTTTTAACGATTTGAAAAATTCGGCATTTTTTATTCCCCCTACATATACTTGGCAGATTCATCAATTTTGACAAGTAATTATACATAGTTTTCATTAAAGTAAACAAACATTGGGGTGAAATAACTGACTTTTTTCTCCTCTTAGGCTCTTGTAGTATTAGGTACTGAGTGAACAACAGATAGCGTCATACTTGTTGCAATACTTTTTTTTTTTTTTT
>NW_027107431.1:492370-493079 GCF_000696795.3 Halyomorpha halys | reverse complement strand
CGATGGCATTGCTGGATTGTGGAGTGGGATGTTCGGAAACCAAACTGGTGATCTGGGATTATGTGATTGGAATCAAGGATAGGGTGTTACAATACTTAAAATAAAACGTAATTCATTCATAATAAAGTGAATATTTGAGATTGATATAAAGATTTGAGACAAAACGGCGAGAACTTATTTCTATGCCAATATAATTGGTGTATACTGTAATTTATATTTTTTTATATTACCTGGTAAGCATCCAAGCGTCCAATGTGCAACGGAGACTGATGCTATGGAATAGTACCTTAATGTTCTGAAATGAATGTTCTTATAATCGAAAAGGTAACGTGATCCAAGGGGTGAGTGTAACGATAGCCGAAGATCAGGACCTCTGATACTAAACATATATTTATTAGACAATTTAGTAATAGAAAATATAGGTAACTAATAAAGCATTTAGATGTGATATATTATTAGACGTATCTTCTAATTACAGTTACAATAATTACCTTAACGAGAAAAATGTCCAATCATCAGGCGTTATGTCACCACTGGTTTCAACTTCCTGCAGTATTTCTTCTGACAATAACCGATCTGCGTCAGTAAAGTTTTCAAACGTGCGCAGTATAAGTTGAGATCTCGAACTCCCATCTAAAGAGATCTTAAACAATCATATAAATTATAATTTCAATTCAAGTTCAATGTTTGCTTTTTAAATATTTTATAT
>NW_027107431.1:471092-492197 GCF_000696795.3 Halyomorpha halys | reverse complement strand
TGTATTCCTTGAATTAAGATAAAAATATTAATTCTGTTATTTATTAATTATTAATTCACTGAGTACCTGTGCGAAGGCTAAAATAAATCCTAGGACGTCAGGTAGAAGCTTTAGGAGTCAACTACATTGAGTTGTATTTATTTCCTTGATTATGTTATTCTACTTACATATTTAATTAAACGTTTTATTTTACACTTCTTCCATCACTTTATTTTTACTAATTTTCATTCTATATAATTATTTACTTGTGTCATTCTGTTTATATTTTCTCTTTTTATTTTTTTGTATTTATTGGTTGTTATTCTGCTCTTTGTTCTTAGCCCTGAAGAAGGCTAGAAACTCTGGCCGAAACGTTAGCACTATTAAATAAGTTCTCTCAACTTGTTTGTGTTTTTACTGACCACACCCCCAACCATCTTCTCATCATAACTATACGTAGATTGTTCTTATTTATAATTCTATATGAAATATGGAACAGAAAAAAATTATATATTAAAATAGATAACTTACAATAGCCTCAGCAACAGAATTATTCAGCGGTGAGACCCTCATCACCAAAAAACTAGCAAGTGTTGACTTTAAAGCAAAATGCAATTTTCTGACTGGGCCATCCCGGAAAAATGGATAATATCTAGCAAATATTTCTTCAGTTGTAATTTGTTCTTCACATCCTAAAATTAAACTTTTTTTAAAATGTATCAATAATATATAAAATTAATACTAAGTCTACTGAACCTCCTAAAAAAACGAATGGACAAGGTCAGATGTAATACAATCCCATTTACGTTTAGGCAAATCTCTCAGTCCGTTACCTGTAGGTTGGAAGCTAATCACCCTTTTAGAAATTGGGAAAATAGACTTAGTAATTCTTCATTAGGTATTAGAAATTGCTAATTTATAATTTATGGTTGTACGAAATTTTAATCTGGCGCAAGAAATTTATTCTTTGACAAAACAAGCGAATGATGAATTTCAGTGGTCAAACGTATCCAAGGAGTTAACGAGCTTAAGCTACACTTTCCATAGAACTCCACAACCTGTGATAGAAATAATTTGAGCTAAGCCATGTTATATTAAGTTATCTAACTTAAAAAAGAGACCACTCAGCGCCCAATTTCCACAGAGTGGTACCTTCTTGTATTATTATACATTTCAGACTATATGATAGAATGAATATGACAACTCAATATTTTAATTTTCAAAAAATATTTGTTTTCAATATTTAAATTAGGATATTATTATGAGATACAAATTTCAGTCATTATTTATTTTAATATCATCTGGAAGATTAGTAGTAGAATGTGAGGATTGTAAGTAGATAGGCCGGGTTGTGGTCAAGATCGGTACAAAACTAGCCGACGGTTTGCACCACTTTGCAGGGCTGATTCCTGAAAGAAGAAATAAAAATTGGTATTCACCATTCCACTCTGGGTGAATACTGGGGGTCAAGTTTTTATTTCGTAGGACCAGCACAGAAATAAAAGTCGACCCTCAGACCGGATTCAAACCGGCGCCGCTTCATTCGCGAGGTCAACAGCTACAAAAGGCTGGAAAACATAGGAACTGTCACACTGCCGGACAGTATGGTAACTATTTTGTCAATTCAGCCGGTCAAAACAATTGCTGCGGGTTTATTGTTCGAAGTTTAGTTTCGTATTGATCTATTTAATAACGATATAATCGATGTGCAATCTTTAAACGCATTTATATGTTATAGTGCATAATTCATAATGTGCGAAAACTTGTTTTTAAAAGAAAAACACATTTCAAAATAATCAATTATAAAATAGGAAAAAATATATAAAACTAGATTATTTTCAAGTTAAATTAATATCTTTATTTATTTTATTTTTTAATGTCTTCCCCTAATTTTGGCTCCTTAATGCGCATTAGATTAATGAAGTAGTTAATAAACCTTAATTTGTTTTTTTACAATTAGTATCTTTTCGAACATCAAAATATGTTTTACCTTATTCTTTTGCTCTTTATTTGCCAACATAATGAATTGCGTCCAAAAGTATTCATTAGGATTGAACCTTGAACATTGACTTGGTAAAAAAAATTCCACCGGAACTCGTTGGGAAGGATAACTAATGCAGTATCAAAAATTGAAATCATAAAAAGAAAATTTGAAAAAAATTATGGGTATCTTTTCTTTCGCCATATTTCTTATTACAAATAAGCTTTTTCATGTTATTACATACTTACATACCTTGACTTTTACAATTTATAATTATATCAGAAATAGTTTTGAACTTTGAAGTTTGTTACACTGATTGTGCTCTCACTAATAGAAATTTTATGTAAGATAAAAGAAATCAATCTACAATACTATATACACTTATTTGGCTAGCCCTAGATGATATGACATGGCTATAACTTAATATTGCTATATAATATTATATAAATTATAATTTTATATTATGTGGCCATATTTAACAATTTAGAACAAAATCAATACTAAGAGAGTTTACGAAATGCTTTACAGTTTGATCCTTCTAGTGTTCTATTTTTAAATAGTCTATTAAAATTTCGAATAGATATGTAATTATAATTTTTAAGTAGATGTACTAATTTAGATTATGATGGAAAATTAATGGCGTTTAATATTCGTTTTTTTTTCCAGTTTTAAACACTCAATTTTAAACAAAACCACATACCTATCAATGAAAATATGGTTGAGAAGTAAAATATCATAAGTAGTAAGATGTTAATTAATTTATTAAAGTGTGTTACAATAAAAACTAATAATTTTTTTTCTGTTTTTATTTTTTTTTTTTATAAGACCCTTCTTCCTAGTTTATTTACTGTTTTGTTCAAACTTTTACGTTACACGATCATGTGCTTTACATAAAGTTATAATATTGTTATCCATACAATAATTATTGTTCTCCACCATTCACCATTAATTTCAAAGTTTTAATCTGTGGAAGAATAGATGATTAGCTAAAAAAATATGAACATAGTACTTGCCTCCACCGGGGAAATTAATTCTCATAAAGGCTGTCGATCCTAAAACACTTATGTATTGCAGTTTATTCTCAAAAAGCCCACGTAATGTATTTGCTAAATTTGGTTCCTTGAATACGTAGACAGAGGTACTTTCTTCATCAAGGGTATAGTTTAAATAAATCCCTTCTTGATCCCATTCTAAAGTCAGATGTGTCCATCGGATTCCAGATAGAAAACCAGGAACTGGAATAAGTATGGAATCCTGAAATAAAAAATATCACAATCAATTAATATAAACGATATCTCTTTCTCTCTTCCTTCTTTTCTCATAAATCATTATTTCATGGCTAGTCTTTCTAAAATCATCACAATTTTGAGAGATGAATAAAGATCACCCTTTGTATCATAATTCCGAACTTACAAGAAACGAGTGAGAGATTTTAGCATCAGCGTGAATTATGAGTTGATATTTGGTGAGGGAGATGGAGTTTATAAAACTACATAAGACTATCATCAAGGACCTATAGGTGACAAATTTCTACCAAAAAGAAAATTTCGCAACAGATAAATGTCACCTCAAATTCCGCTTGTATTCCTTATGAGAAGGTGGAATTAAAAATTGACATTACTGTGACCATAAGGCTATAAACCAGAGGTGACCAATCCAAAACACGCGTCCTACGACGTGGTACGCTGGGTGTTCGAAATTAGCATGAGTTAGGCCAGCAAAATGTTGTTTATTTTTTAATGTATACTTTGGTTATCAAAATTTAACTTAGTATGTTTGGTATAGGTAACAAAATTATAATACCCATAATATTGCCATTTGTAGATTGATATTACTAACAGTCGATATTATTTTCAATTTAATATTTTACAGATGCAGTTCTGAATATGAAGAGAAAAAAAAATCCTTTCCTTTATGTAGCATTCATAATAATAATAATATTCTTTATTTATTCTGGGATTGAACCCTTTAGAATAATATATAGATACAAATTAGGGTTTAGAGCCAAAATAAAATGAAATTATAAAACGCCATAAAATATAATTAAAATAATGAATTTGAAAAGATAGAAATGAACAACAATAATTAACAGAATATATAAAATAAGATTAGAACAAATAAAATAAAACCATATGTCATATCATTAAAGGTAACTTCTAAAAATAAAAAAAAATGATAAAAAGTCAAATGCAATTAAACTAAAAATAATAAATTAAAAGGTACAATTTCTGCTAACATACATATTTACAAGAATAAAAAAACAATGAAACATTAAATACAGATGAGGTCGAAGATACGGGATTTGAAGGTTGGAAGGGTATTAGAACTACGAATGAAGGAGGGAATAAATACAGTTCATCTTTTGCCAAATTTCCTTACCTCTACATTTAAAAAAATAATAATACTAAATTCAACCAGATTGCCATTATCACGGTTTTGAAAATTTCCCAGGAAAAATATGTGTGAACTTGCCCACCTATTTGGGATCAATAGATGTTTGTACTTGAAATATTTGACTTACATTATTATCACAATTATTACAATTTTATCATGATAACCAACCATAATTTGATATTCACTCACATTGCTAAATTGCTGATTAATTAAAGACAAGGGATAAAATAGAATCCTAAGGATTATATTTCTTGTATTTTTTAGTAGGTCAGAAGTATAGAAACAAATAAAATCTAATACAATTATTTTTTGTTTACCACTTTACTAGTCCCATCTTTACCATAACAAACACTAATACTAAGAAATTCACATTACCTCAGGAGGATTGACAATAACTCCCGTTAAATTGTTGCTAAGTACAATTTCAAATCCCATGTCCCATCTTAAAAATTCACTACTGTTTGCCGGAATCGCCAAAACACTTAGTGCTATTCGGACCTGATCGGTGAATACTGTTGCTGGATTCCATAGTTTGACAGATATATTCAAGGAGTTCAAGGAACCATTAAAAAGAGTGTAATGTGTGTAATAATCGATGTCTCTTCCGACGGCGCAAAATAGGTAAGGACCTGCAAACAAATAAGATTCATTTATAGTTGGAAAACTTAAATTAAAAAAAAATAATTGAATGCTATTTATTTTGTTCTCAGTATCACCTGGATCTTACAATGAACTTTTGAACTTCATAGTAATATTTTTGAAAATAGCGGTACCGACTAAACTTAAATTAAAATGATGGCTTTGTTTTCATTTCCTAGTGCTTGTATAACTTATAATATGCAAACTATGTTCCGACGATGTGGAGTAAACACAATAAATTCTTTGACCAGTTATAATGGAAGTTATAAAGGGTTATTTTAAAAAAGTTTTAATCAGATAATTTTTTTTTCAAATGTCTAGCTTAATCCAATTCTGTTGATGAAACGAACAGACTCCTTCCCATTCAAACAAAAATTAATAAAATAGCAAATATTGAAGATTAAAGACAAATTAACAAAAAAGTAATACAATGTCAACACTGTCATACTCGTGTACAATATTTATACTCGACCAGAGGATTTCCGAATCAGATATGCGTCTTTTCATTCCAAACTCCGAATCCATCCTAACCCATTAGTTCTTAATCGCTCATCCTTAATAATTTTCCGAGGCGTCTGAAAAGAAGATGGCCACGGGACCTTATATTTTAAATTAATACTTGAAGTACCACCAACGGGTGGTTCTTTCCCTAGATTTTCAAGTTTAGATGAAACAGTCCACAGATTTACTTATTTTATTTATTATTTATACAGTTGTAAATTATATTAAATAAATAAATAAAAAACAAAACAAAAAAACTTAGGTTTAATGATGTAAGATTAACGAACCATGAGGAGAACTTAAAAATATATATGAATGAAAAATATACTCAAGAACGCATTTTAAGCAACCTATTTTGAATAACAGCTTCAATGGGAAGTGTCAAAACATGTGGATTTCCATCTTACCATTTCCTCCCCTACCGACGGTGGACTGTTAAAGAAATTTCTATTACAGAAGTGGCACGGAGTATGTGATTCAAGTTGTTCTAGGTTCATATCTGTGCCTGCAGCAGTTTGTAAACTTTTTTTTTTTTTTATCCCCCTCCCTTGCCATTTCTGGCATAAGGGGTGCGGGAGCAGTGGGGTAGTGCGCTGGGGTTTGCGCATGCCACTGCTCCCAAAGATCACCAAAGCAGTTTGTAAACTAGCAAATGATAAGGTTTAATGTTACCTCATTATATAGGGGCAACAGAATCGGTTGTAGCGTTATGTACTAAAATATGATCTAGCTCCATCGAATTTTCTAGCCCCAAATATCAGGAAACAGTTCAATCTCAGCCACAGTTGTATCTGATGTGAAGACCGGTGAGAAAATTGGCATAAATAAACCCCAAGGCATCCTAGGCAATGCTTTGGGGGGTCGGATATCAGGAGGAAGGAGTTGTTTTTTTTAACTACTGAAAAATTCCAAAAAGTTTATTTAAATTCAAATACATTTTGAGGATAAATAAAAGAATATTAACAGATCATTGGTGGTATTTCCGTTCGAAATAGTATTTAATTTAATCGTTCTTCCCTGTAATTTTTTTTTCATTTTATTAATTTATTATTTTTTTTTTTTATGGTCCTCCCCCTCAGTCATAACGCTGTATGTCTCCTTCCGACTGGACCACCCTCTCGTCCATCGGGACTTATAGTAGTTTCATTAATAGACCCTACCGCACAAAATTGCATAGTTTCAAAACTTTGTGTCCCAAAATGACCAAATAGCCTACTTTGACTGGACTGCTGACCATTGCCAGAATTCCAATATTTCATATTTAAAAAAGGTCTCGTTGCGTCGCTTCGTTCTTCAAGAAGAATTATCGTCATGAGGGAAGCTCAATAAGGATTCTGGCATAAAATTAGAATGATGAGTGAGGTTCTGATGAAATTTAAATGAATTATTGTCTAAGAAAAATGGGGCATTGAGGTCGTGATGTAGCATATTGTCTGATACATAATATGGAAAAAATAAAAGATTAAAAACATTTAAAAAAAAAATAAATAAAGAAGTTTATAAAATGCATACCCATTTTGTGGAAATATAATTCCCCCTTGTAGATCGGCGTATTGAAATATATGTCACACAGAGGAACGTCACAGTAGGACTTTCTCAGCCAAGGATACGTTCCGCTGTCGTGAAATTCCCAATGCACATAACAATATGGACCAGCAGGATCATAAGTTGGATTCCTACAATAATTTTGGACCAGATGAGCCTTTACGGCAGTGACATTTTTAAATGGTATATCGACGCTCCATTGCTCGCACTTTCCGTATGTAGAGACATTGAGAAAACCATGATATTCCAAACCAGGTCCAGTTAATATGCAATCTGAAAGAACAAAGAAAATTATACTCATATTACAACATAACTCCTTAAGATCATTGCAATAATAACGTACGAATGAAAAGATGTTCAAATAAAGTAATAAAATTATAAATTAAGAATAAAACTTTAGTACATTTACAATGAATTATATTTCCCAAACGATTTCCCAGTGGCCAGGGATCAAGAATAAAAAAATAAAATGATTTTTTTTTTTAAATTGACTTTAACATATAAATAATATTTGTAGTAAAAGAAAAAATTTAAAATACTGCAATCAAAAATAATGAAATTATAACTAAACATAAAATGATTGGATGGATCAGGGAGAATAAGGCAGTTGATAAGGAAAGTTATATAAGGTAGCTGAAAATTTAACTTTTGAACACTTCTATTTTTTATGGATAGTAATAATTTCGTTTGATTTACTTTGTTGCAAAATTTATAATTTCATTTCTATGACATACATATTGCGGACCTAGAATGTAAGAGGCACTACTGGACAAATTTCATTTTTGAGTTAGTAGCGTTGTAGATCACTATTCAGTTAGTCCCATTTTAATATTCGAGGAAATAAATCTTTTGTAGTGTTTGCGGTTGGCGCCAGAATGCGGTAAGGGTTCTTTGTTCCAACCTAGTTAGTTGATGAGGTTCTTGTTTGGAAGAAAAAGGACAAAACTAAAAACTCCAGCATAACACCTGCTAATTGATGAGATTTTCAGAAATCGTTAAGGCCGATATCTACATGGTAGTATCATTTTCATCGATTCAATTCATAACTTTTCTGTTCGCATGCGCAAATGATCTTTCCTTGCTACACATATATTTCGAAAAGAAGCTGCTCAGATTTGGAGAAAAGTTGGGAATCATCGTTAAAATGATCTAGCATCAATTGTATCAATCTATTGACTGCTTTTTTTGGGCATGCGCAAAAGGACTTTCCATATAACGCCTATATATCAAGAGACCGTCTGTCTGCTTTGGCCCAAATTTAGAGGAAAAGGTTGTATGTAAACATGATGCAGTATAAATTTTATGAAGTTTTTTAGTTTTTGAGGAAATACATGTATATGTGTTTGTAGGAAATAAGTTTGAACAGGTAGATAAGTTTCAGTATTTAGGTTCTACAGTAACTAGAAAAAACGAATTGATGAGGAAATAAAAGCTAGGTCGAAGGCGGGAAATGCTTATTATTTTTCAATTTCAAAACTCCTTAGCTCCCGCCTTTTATCGAAAGGCTTAAAAATTAGAATTTACAAAAATATTATCCTTTCCACTGTTCTGTATGGATGCGGGACGTAGCCACATTAAGGGATGAACAATGCATTTTAAAAAAATAAGAATTAACAGGAGAATTTAGAAGATTATTCTACGCTGAATTAAGGGACAAGTTATAGCATTGGGGCGTATAAAATGGGCGTGTAAGGTTGAAGGGCCTAGTAACGAGCGGATCCTTAAAATGTTAATAAACACTGAACCGACGGGTAAACGTCCGAAACGTAGATGGGAGGACTGCATTAAAACTGATTTAGTAGAATTGGGTTTAGAGGGGCATCACTGGAAGGATGTATGCAGAGAACGTTTAGTGGTATCGGCATCGAACCTTCGGGTTCGTTGGGCCTTTATTATTTATTTATTTAGTGTTAACCATCCCTCGAGTGGTAAAATAAGGAAATAACAGCACAACTCGAAAAAACAAATATTAAAATTATGCTTCTTGAAATTGTCAACACTGGGGAGGGTTAGACCGTGTAAAACTGGAGCAATAAAGGATCATCCTAAAATCAGACTATTTTTTTATGTTGTGCCCATTTCATTTTTGATCAGCGATATGTATACAAATGAGTACATGCTTATCACCACGAATTTACTCTTTATGTATTAATTTTTCTAGTGTTATACACTAAACAATATATGTCTTATCAATTACATTATCGATAGTTTGCTCAAGAGCAGAAGTTAACATGCTAAATTATTATCCTTTAGATTGGAGAAAGATAGTTCGGCTTGCGGTCAATAAAGGTATCAAAATAGTAATAGAAAATAAGAATGAAGTTCGTAGAAGAACTTCATTCTTATCAGCCCTGACGAAACCCCGCAAAGTGGGGCGAAACGTTTTTTAACAACAAATAGTTTTCTTTTACTATTTTTATACCTTTATTGACTGCAACTTGGACTATCTTCCTACAATCTACTTCATACCGTCAAATATCTCCTTCCAATAATTATCCTTTAGTTTGGTTGTCATGGGCGCAAAAGGTGTATTTTTTAGGTGGACAAATATGGTGATTAAGTATATTTCGTAATAAATTATAATTGTTGAAAGTTAAACAAAAGCAGAAAATTACATTAAAAAAGTTAATCTTTTTGAAAAATATGAAGAAAAAACATATAAAACAAATGTAGATATATAAGTAGTGTTTTTCTATATATAATACTTATCTAACTGTTTTAAGTTTTCATATAATTTAATTAAATATAAGGTTAGTCTAATTAGTCGATACTAGGTAATTACGTCGACGTTCACAGTAAGAAATTGAGCAGTTTTCTCGTTTTTTATTATCTTTTCTGTAACACCATGGTACTGGTGAATTGTCGGGATTCCTGCAGTAGTAGCTTGCTTTGGTAATTGATTCATCTGGAAAGTCTTTACTCTGGAAGGGTTTTATCTGCATCTAGATAACACACAAAATTTAATTATTATTTCATTTTCTTATTATCTGTTCACAATACAACAATTATTCATGTTTAAACAAATAGAATATCTTATTTCAGGTAGGTTAAAGGTTACAGAACAGTCTAAATAAAAAAAACTTTATTTATAATTTTGACAAAGAAGGTTGACTGTGATAAATAATTTTAATTTTTAATTTAATTTGAATAATTGAGGATAATTGGTGGACTGATGAAATGAAATGACCAAAGCAGAATAGCTTGCATAAAGTTGTTTTTTAAATGATGTGGATTTAAAATTGTATTAAGATCGTCCTCTTGGGCCGTCTGTAGCTCAGTGGTTATGACACAGTCTTACCAATTTGATGTCTATTGGCGGTGCCGGTTCGAATCCGGCCTGGGACGTTGACTTTTTTCATTTAGTGGCAGTCCCACAAAATGAAGAACTTTGACCCCCAACCATGGTTAGGCAAATATAGGACTCCAATGGTCTTTTCAGTCTTAGCCGAAAAAGAAAAAAAAAAAAAAATTGTCCTCGAGGATTGAATTGGTTGGATTGGATTGATTGAATTGGCCGAAACGTCGGACTTACAAAGGAATAAAATATGTTTTGAGACTAAAATGGATAAAAAAGGTTTATTTATTTAAACTATAAAAAATTTTATTCATAATTAATTTTTATTCTAAATAAAACACTGCATAAAACAACATTAAACAGTTTTTAGAATAATCAGGTTGCTATTGGAGAATTCCAGACAAAACGCCTAAATTTCTCCGAGCAGAATTAATAATTAATTTGTCAATGTTTCCCCAATTTAAACAGTCTTTTTCAGAACCAACTTTTTCTACGATCCCTTTATTTAGTCTCCATGTATTACAAATAATTGATATTTTATTTTAATACGTAATTTTTTTAATAAATCGATAAAGTTTCAAAACTAAATTTTCATATTAAAATAGATAAAATCGACTCTAAAGATTTTTTCATCCTCACCTTTTACATTTCAGTTGTAAATAAATATAAGTTTACTTCTAATTTGATTAAATATAAATTAAACTAATAAAATAAAATATAAGGTCACGTCTAATTACTCTATTCTAGATAATTACTTTTACATTCACAATAAGAAACTGTGACTGTCTATTTTCAGTTATTGCTGACGTAACTAAAATATTTCGGACCAAAGTTTTATTCGATGTGATCAATATCATAATGTGACAAAATTTGGACTTTTCTAATGTACGTGCTAAACTAAATGTACAAGAGTATATCCTTACTTTAAGGTGAGAAAATATAAAAATGCAAAGCAAAATTAGTGAGAATATGACATAAGCTATAAAATGGACATCTATTTTAATATATGTTTGCTTTCTCTTGAAATCGACTCAGACTCTAAATAAAGACATGATACACAAAATAATATTATACCATTGCAATGTTACATTACTATCACTATAACTATCACTACATTATTATTATATTGTATATTAATTTTCATTATTACTAATAATATTATTACCAACTATATTAATATCAATGTTATTAATATATTACATAACATGTTACTATAGCTCTATAGCACTTATTTTCTACTATACTATTGTTACGATATTTTGGGTTTAAATCAATTGATACAATTTTTTATTTAAAGATAACCAGCGGTTAATGGTTTTTTTTTTCACTATCAACAATACTTGGTTACTTGCGTGTAAAAGTACAACAGTCCTGTAAAAAATTCAGTTATTTCAGCCCAATTTCAGATTACTTAAATGAAAACTACGTATAGATACTAGTAAAAATTGATAAGTCTGCCAAGCATAGTTTGAGGGAATACAAAATGGCGGCTGTTTCAAAACGTTAAAAAAAAAATAATTTTTCATTCGGAGCTCCATATCTTTGAAACTACCAACAATACTTGAACATTTAATAAAACATAATTTAAAGAAGAGTAAATTTACTAAAATATGTGATGCCGTTTATCAATTTCAAGCGCTTTTTGAATATTGCTAGATTAAACTATCTTAAAGTCTCTCCTTCCCGTTTTAAGCTAATATTTCGAAAGTGATATAGGGCCGTCGCTTCCCGTGGATATTAGCGGGGCGGGTCCGGCGGGAAAGGATTGCCATTATTTTTGTGTTATGATCTTCTCATGTGGGATTGTGACATGTCGTAAATCGACCAACCTACTCGCTATAATTGCCTGTTTAAAAAGTCACATAAGTAAGGCTACCATGGAGGGCGGGAGTGGAGGGTTTGATGCCGTTTTTCAATTTCGATAAGTTGATACAGGTTTTAAAAGCAACATTTAATAAAAAATGTACTGAAAAATCAGCAGTTAGTGAATTTATTGTGGAAAATCTAGATCGCAGGAACAATAGGACGTACAGATGTCTATTAACATTCAAATTAAAACTAGTTTAATGTGTTACAAAGTAGTTCATAAGGTTTATCTTCGATGGGGTAGTCGTTTTCATAACATTTACATATGAATATGAATTTTGCAAATAAAATTTTGTCCAAACAACTAGAAATCAATTTATTTTAATAAATATCAGTAAAACTGCCAGTCCTGCGAAGATAAACGTCATAGACTACTTTATTTATTTTAGTACATTAAACTAGCTTTAATTTGAATGCTAATAGACATCTGTACGTCCTATTGTTCCTGCGATATAGATTTTCCAAAATAAATTCACTAACTGCTGATTTTTCATTACATTTTTTATTAAATGTTGCTTTAAAAAAAAAAAAAAAAAACTGTATCTCGAGAACTATTGAACGTAAAGAGCTCTTTTAAGGCTCATATTTTAGTAAATTTACTCTACTTTAAATGATATTTTATTACGTTTTCTAGTGTTGTTGGTAGTTTTAACGATATGGAGCTCAGAATGAATAAATATTTTTTACATCATTTTGAAACAGCCATTTTGTATTCCCACTATACTTGACACACTCATCAATTTTGACTAGTAATTATACATAGTTTTCATTAAAGTAATTTGAAATTAGGGTTAAATAACGAACTTTTTTCCTCTTGGACTATCCGTTTCTAGCCTGGTTAGACCAGCACTAGGGCAACCATTGTATCTTTAAAATGAAATTAAAATGTTTTACATATATCTTCACTAACATAAACAGATATTTAAAATAATTGAGTGTATATAAACTCAGCCTAATCAATCAAACATACAACTTGAAGACGGAGTTAGACAATCGTGCAATTCCTGGACACTGAATACAATAATTTTATTTTATTAATTTTTAATAAATATTTTTACCTGTTTGTATAGCAATGGGTTGTTCCAGTTAATACAAATATTTTTTGATTCTGTCGAATACATTTTTCCTTCATACTCAATTCCGCGTGGGGTTAGTAGGCAGCCTTGCACCAATGATGTATATGATTCATCTAAAGGTAAAATTATAATTAGCAAAAAAAATACTACTAATATTTTTTGCCATACCTTAATTTTAAATTAATTTCACATGGGTATATTAATAACAGATTAATATACAAATTTGAAATAAATTTATTTATCTTTTAAATTTTGAAAGAAAATCTAACTACACTAATGCTGTTGTGAACCGGCGATAACGTTTTTAAATCTTATAGCTGGAATCAGGATCGGACGTTGTACAACCAGGGCATATTCACAATAACTTTTAATTACATACTTCACAGTTTTTAAAAGCAACGGACAGAAAATACTATTTACATCGTATCGTATCTTTCCACAAAACGTTTGACAAACACCAACTGGAAGATCAATTTTGACAAACTATAAGTTTATGGATATGGAAAGATAAATTGACCAAAGAGTGGTGATGGGGGAAAACTGATACCAAGATTAGGTAAACAACTTGAAATTTAATGGATGAAAGTTTTATTAAATTTAAAATTTATACGAAAACTATTAGAAGGCAATTTTTCCATGCAGACCCGCCCCACTAAAAACCCCATTTGCGGCCGGCCTATATTACTTTTGAAAAATTTACTTGAAACGGGAAGATGATACTTAAAATAGTTTGATCGAGAAATATTTAAAATGTGACTAAAATTGTAAAACGGCGAGAACCCGCCACTCCTGGCCTCCGTGTGGTAGACTTACTTATCTTATCTTTCAAACAGTCAGTTATAGGCAGTATGCTAGTCGATGAACGATATGTCACAATCTCACAAGAGGAGATCATAGTATAAAAAATAACTCTCCTCAATAAACCCCTTTTTTAGCGAAGGTCCTATATAACTTAAAACGGAAAGAGGAGATAGATCGATCGAGTTAGATAGATCGAGCAATATTTAAAAAACGCCTAAAATTGGAAAACGGCCTACAACCAAGACCTCCAATACAACATAAATGTTCTGCATGAAGAAATGGCCTCGATACACATGAAAATTAACCCGGAAAAGACCAAATGAAAGAGAATGGGAAAGAAACTCCTGAGAATAATGAGGGTGATCAGAGCGAACGGAGAAAGACTAGAGCAGAATTTCTAATAACTAGGTGCTCATCTCAACGAGAGCGGCTACATTGATGGGGAAGTTTCTCAATGAATCAATGCAGCTGGAAGAATATTTAGTTTGCTCCGAAGGGGTTTCCTGGGCAAAAGGGAGGTACCGAGAAAAACTAAAATAATGATCTACAAATCGATGTTCTTCCCTATTCTATCCTATTCTTCCGAATCGTGGTCCTTCACCTCGAAACACAAGAGACGGATCCAATCCATGGAGATGCGGTACCTTCTTGAGGTGGAAGGAAGGACACGATGAGAGTACGGAACAGTAAAACTTCGGATTAACCTCAGAGTCAAACCGGCTGAGAGCATCCTAGAAGGACATAAGCTAAGATGATTCAGACACTTCCTTCGGATAGACCAAGAAAGAACTGCCAGAAAGATATATGAGACTCGCGTGGAGGGAAGAAGGCCAAGAAGAAGGCCGCGCATTTCCTGGGAGGAGAGTGTTAAGGAAGCGTTCAGGAGGCGAGATATGGACTGTAGTAGTAGAAGGGAGATGGTCCAAGAGCGAGATATCTGGTCCAGACTCAGCAAATTGTAACTTCACACAGCGTAAGCGGTAAAGGGGATAAAATGATGATGATGATTGGAAAAGGCGTGAAGAATCCATAAAAAAATATACATTTTTTAATATTTTAGACCAAGAGTGCCCAATATATTTAAAGGACTTAAAATTTATAACATATGGCACTACCAAGTATTCCAAATAAAGGCAGTGTCCTTTCTGGCGTCGCACAACTGAGCGTCAGCGATGGTCGCTTAGACGGGCTAGGAAAAAACATGAAACATATGAAATATAGTCGAGTGTCCAAATTGAACCTCAAATGTTTACTATGGACACTCAACTATATTCAATATGTCTAACATATTTCTTTGGCCGAGTCCGGTCTGAACAAGTGTAGCGCACTCGAGCCACTATGTAAGCAAACATGGGAGATATTGAATATAGTGGAGTGTCCTCACTGACCATTACAAGAACACTCAACTATATTTGAGCGATTATACCCATAATATCGCCCTTAATCTTCAGTTTTACAATTACTACTATGATAACTCTTCTGTCATTTGTGCAAATGCATGCTCACATCTTTTAAATTCCTTTCAACCTCTCTCTCTTTTATTTATTTTATTTCACTTTTTTTGGCGCTATGGATCTTGCTGAGGTGAGTATGAAAATGTATTTTAGTCCAGACAAATTTTCATTTTTTGATTATTTATAATTATATACTTGTATGATGTGGAAAATGAGCAATGGAACTGTTTTTATGTGTTTAAATCTTCCCTTCCCCTCACCATTCCCAATGAATCCAAGAGACCCCATTCAAGAAATAATAACATAATACTAACTTACAATTATTAAAAAGAGAAAAATAGAAATTATTGTATTAGAAAACTGATTGACATTAGCAGAATAAATATACCGTAAATGAATTTCTCAGTGACATATCTTGCATTATTATGATTACAAGGCGCATTTTTAAATTTGTTCATACGAATTCTAATTTTCTATCTTTTAAAATATTTTTATAATTATATTTTTATAACCTATTTACATCATAAAAAAAATGTGATCAGAACGAATTTATATGTACTTAAAATTATATGGTTGTTATCAACGTCACAGAGAACTGAATCATTTCCATTTTTAATTTTGTTAATATTTTCAAGAATATAGAGTCTCGAATTTTCAATTAGAACCTTATCAATATTTATTTATTTTTATAAGTTTCCTTTACTTGGTCTGGAATGCCAGGTACACTGGCTTTAAATTTATTTAATAATTTAAAACATTCATCCAACAAAAATTTTGTAGTTTGAATTTCATTGTATTTAGTTGACATAAGACCAAGAAAGTAAGACCAATTCCTAGCATTTTACTATTAACTTTTTCATAAACCTTTCCGCCCCTGGGACTCATCTCCTCTATTTCATGTTCAAATCCAAAGTCTCCATCGAAGACTTTGTAGAAGACGATGCACTTAGTTACTTGGAGTTTTGAATAATAACAAATATTACCACTAAAAATTGTTTTATTGTGTTTAACTATCAATTTATATTCATTGAAAGATTTGTGCGGTTGACACTGGCAACACTGCTGATTGTAACCTACCTTCCCGCTACGGACTAAGTCGTTTAACCACGTTCTTGTCCTCATGGCGTTTTGTTATGTGTTTTTATGTAATGAGATCTTTTTATAATTATATTCAACTTTTATCGACTCTGCTAATTTTTATTTAACCCATTTACTTCAATAAAAAACGTAAGCAGAAAGTTAGCATTCAATTATTGGAGGTAACGTTATTTCGTTGATTTTTCATTTTTTTAATCATTAAAAATGAACCTACGATTGTAATTTGCAATGTCATTTCAGTTGTATAACTATATCTTTTGTATGCTTTGCTCAAATTATCCAAAAATGTAATTTTATGCATTGATCGTGAAATATGCAAAAGAGAATTTGGCTAATAGCACTTAAGTACACTAAATATCTTTAAGTTAAAAAAATTGTTTAAAGAGAATAAACTATGCAATAACATAAAATTATAGGCTCTGGTTATAATTATTTTAATTTAATATTATAAATATAATCTTATATAAATTAAAGCCACCAATATGACCATTATAGACATACCTTCTAAATTCGGACTCGTTAGATTAAATTCCATAGAGACTTGGTCTGGTTCAACATCATAATCAAATAAGACTATAACATAAAAGGATGTTAGATAATAATATTTTCGTATAAGTAAACAATCTAATTAATTGCATTCTAGTGGGTTATTTAATTAAATGAAAACAATAGAATATTACTTACACTTTGCATAAGGCAGTCGTCCGTGAGTCATACCTGAAAACAAACTAATTATGAGTTTATACTATATGGTGAAAAAAATGTTTATGTTTAAATGACTGCATGCATTAAAATATATTATTCCTGATACTTCAATTTAATAATGTTCCTAAGATATCTTTACGTAAATGTAAAATTGTAATCAGATGTAAATCTAATATTGATAGAGATATCATTAAACATTAGTTTTATCATTCTTTGCAGTATGCTACGATTAATTACTGTGAAACATCTATTTTATGAATTATTCCATTTATATTACGCAAATAAATAAATATATAATATATACTCGCTCATGAAGATAAATGTGCATCATAGATAAATATTAATTATAAGTTTTTGGTATTTACTCTTCATCTACAAAGCAATTCTATTAAATATCCTGAGATGTATGCGCCCCCAGGCTGAAACTGGAAACTTTGGCACCGATAGAAGAGCAGGTTGGCATCACTTCAGCCTCCCTGGAAGCGATGTCGTAGTTTATTACTCGGTATATGAGGCACTGAGGCACAAATTCCCAAGGGAAAATGAGACTACATCTTGTAAAATATTGCATAGCCTCCGAACATGACCAGAGATAACTAACAGTCAGATGCGAGTCTTCAGTGAGAACCTTTTCTGAGGACCAACACATCAAAGAATCCAATGTTGTTGATTTACTACCTCCCTACAGTACTATCAACCTTCAATCTACTTACCGAGTCGCTACGCTTTTTAATTTATTAAAAATAAGCTTTATTAATTATAAATACTTTTACTCTGAAAAAAATCTTTGCTTAAATCTTTATAAAATTCTTCTAGAACAACAAAATTGACATCTGGTGTATGAGCCCTACAATCTTGTGAGATGAAGTAAGATCTAGTGTGAAGCAGGCGTTTCGGAATTGAATTTGACCATTCATTTAATTTATCAGGAAATCTTAGAACTATTCCGAAGAAAGCCAGCATTCTCAACAGCTAGCGAGTTTCCACCAACTGATAGACCAGCTTCACACTGACAATATGAAAAGGCAAATAAAATAAATTGTTTTATTTATGTACAAATGTATTAATCTAATATTTTTTAAAAAATCCTGAAGAATTCAGAAGACGAGGGGATGGTTGATTTGATGACGAATGTCGAGAAGCGTTACGAGTTAGGAATGAACAAAGATTAATCATGCTACAGCTCAGTACAAGGCAAAGCACCGTGGATTACATGGGTCGCCGAAAAACAAAAAAATTATGGGAGCCTAGAAAAGATATTTCTAAAAAAGCAGTTAGAAGATATTGAAGAATTAAGAAGCATCAATAAAGCAAGAAACTCCTATGGAACAATTAAACATATACACAGAGGTTCCCAACCTCCTATATTATAATTTTATTTAATACCAGGGCCTTACATGGTTGATATAACAGTTCAATTTTTTGTTTAGTCTAACAATTGATTGTGGGGAGGTTAGTCTCGTGTTTCCAACTTGAAACTGATACTCACAAAGATAAAGCAGTTATTGATTATAGTAGAACATTTTAAAGATGTATACAGTAAAACAAGGCAAGAAATAGATACGAACTTAACCCTATAAAATAACGAAAATGATATTTAACTGCCAAATATAGAAATATGGAATATTTCTGATGAAATATACAAAACAAATATAAAACAATACAAACTGGCAAAGACTATCTCAGAATCAGCTGAATTTTTCAACAACTGTGGGAATGTTACCCAAGAACAACTATACTCCCTGATTTTAGACTATAAACTTCAACATAACAATTACCGTTGAAATATCATTTCTTGCAATATCCAATAAAATATTCTCAACTATCTAATAGAAAAAGCTGAAGTATTATGCAAAATATATTATAATGGCGCAATTGACCAAATGTCTGTTATAAGGCAACTGTTTGCAAAGAAACTGGGTGGACACAATTTATTTGCATATTATCTTCATTGATTGCCGTCAGGCTTCCGATACTTTCAACAGAGTTATATTATTGATATATTGAATAACAAGAATTCAATGTTCCTCATAAACTGATTCGACTAATTAATAGTTGAGAGAAAAAAAGTTGTGGTGTACAATATTGATGGTAAAGTTACCGTCGGTGGTAGAATGAGCCATGACTTCGCAATCGACTGGCCTAAGGCAAGGCTTGATATCTCAAGAAATATCTTACATTCATGTGTTCAGTTATGAAGTGCATATGCAGATGATATTTTCCTGATTTCTCGGAATAACTCATCACTTAAAGAGTCTTTTAATAGTGTATGAAGATTCAGAGCAAACGATGAATCATACTCCTATCAAAACATAGATGAAAATGTGGTCCAATTTATTAAGGCGCACCGCACTGAATGGCTGGGCCATATAAGGATGCACCAACACAGAATGCCGAGCAAATTATTGCGTAGAAATGTAATTGGTTAAAAAAAGAAGAGTGGGACGACCACAAAGACGCTGGCTAAAAGATCATGAGGAGGACCTACAAGTTTTAGGAGTCACAAGATGGAGATAAAAGGAAATGCATAAAAACCAGTAAAGCGATATTGTTAAGGAAGCCAAGACCCACCTCGGACTCTAGCGCTGTCCAGTAAGTAGATTAAATTATATCAAAGTCGTTGTAGCTATAAAGGGTGGATATATTTTTTCTGAATATGGGGTATAACCCAGAAAAGATAAACGAATACATATGAAAATAACGAACGGTTTAATAAAAAGGAAGTAGTAAATAAAGTAACACTATTTAATACTAAAGCATTAATTAGGCCAGGTTAAGATGTAAAATAATTTTAGGTTAGGACAGAAATTCAATAACCTAAGAAATATATATGTAAACAAAATCACTAGCAATAAGCAAATAGCTTTTTTTTTTTGCATCATGCACTTCTACCATTTAAACGTACTTAGCCATTCAAGAAGACAAAATAGGTCCCCATTGTAATCAATGTATGGATCAAATATGCATTGGCCAAATATCTAGATGAAAAAGCCGGCTTATGTTGGTTCTTGGTACTTTCGAACTGCAGTTCAAGAACGGTAAAAAATCGGAGCAGGTCCTCGGATTATGGCTGTTCAAGGGCAGCAAGCACACGAGGACCTATGGATGTTTATTCCGGACGAAAACCCCATGTGGTTATATTGAACTTCACGGAAAACAACAATCCTTTTCCTGAATAAAGTAACAGGGTTGTGGCATCACTTTATATAAGTTTTTAAAAACTTTAAAGAACATGCATTTATTCTACTCATAATAATGACAAATGAATTTCATGAAAAAAATTAGTCTTACGAAATCCACGGGCTTTGGGATCATCTTTCAACTTTCCTGGTGTCTCAGCAACTCCGTTAAGAGCTAAAAAACACAAACAAGTAGAAATTCGTGATTTTCATTGAATTTACAATTATAGTTCTAACTGCTTGACTATAAAAACTTATTTCTACTTAAACAGTAATGATTTTTAAGCTAACTGACTAAAATAATATAGTGATATTATCAGTAGTCTTAAAAACCTTTTTTCAGATAAATATTTGTTAATTTTGTACTATCTCCGAGAATAATTATAATCAGCTAAATAATTATACTTAGAGATAATTATAGTCAGAAATAATATTAATTATTACTTATTACTGATTGGAGAAGATGGTCGGGGGGGGGGGGGGTGCGGTCATCTTCTCCAATCAGTAATCTACGGTCAACTATATACACCTCATTATTACTTATTACCTTTAATCAGGACTGATTAAATAGTTTCATATAATATATGATATT